>NC_092163.1:4515528-4790528 GCF_045791955.1 Oncorhynchus clarkii lewisi
GAATACTTTCTGACTGTATATTTTATAATGTGGAATAAGTCAAGGAGTTTGAATACTGTCTGACTGTATATTTTATAATGTGGAATAAGTCAAGGAGTTTGAATACTTTCTGACTGTATATTTTATAATGTGGAATAAGTCAAGGAGTTTGAATACTTTCTGACTGTATATTTTATAATGTGGAATAAGTCAAGGAGTTTGAATACTTTCTGACTGTATATTTTATAATGTGGAATAAGTCAAGGAGTTTGAATACTTTCTGACTGTATATTTTATAATGTGGAATAAGTCAAGGAGTTTGAATACTTTCTGACTGTATATTTTATAATGTGGAATAAGTCAAGGAGTTTGAATACTTTCTGACTGTATATTTTATAATGTGGAATAAGTCAAGGAGTTTGAATACTTTCTGACTGTATATTTTATAATGTGGAATAAGTCAAGGAGTTTGAATACTTTCTGACTGTATATTTTATAATGTGGAATAAGTCAAGGAGTTTGAATACTTTCTGACTGTATATTTTATAATGTGGAATAAGTCAAGGAGTTTGAATACTTTCTGACTGTATATTTTATAATGTGGAATAAGTCAAGGAGTTTGAATACTTTCTGACTGTATATTTTATAATGTGGAATAAGTCAAGGAGTTTGAATACTTTCTGACTGTATATTTTATAATGTGGAATAAGTCAAGGAGTTTGAATACTTTCTGACTGTATATTTTATAATGTGGAATAAGTCACTGTATATTTTATACATATATTTATATTCAGGTTCCAAGGAGTCGTTGCTATCGGCGACCATCTCAGCCAATGAGGAGGCTATGACCATCCTGGAGGAAGTGATCATGTACACCTTCCAGCAATGTGTCTACTACATCACCAAGGTAACTGTTACTCTGTGTATTACTTCACCATGGTAACTGTTACTCTGCATACTAAATCACCAAGGTAACAGTTACGCATCACCAAGGTAAACGTTACGCACCACATCGCCAAGGCAACCTTTACACTAAGAGGGGTGAGACAGAGAGGAGAGAGACAGAGAGGAGAGAGACAGAGAGGAGAGAGACAGAGAGGAGAGAGACTGAGAGGAGAGAGACAGAGAGGAGAGAGACAGAGAGGAGAGAGACAGAGAGGAGAGAGACAGAGAGGGGTGAGACAAAGAGGAGAGAGAGAGAGGAGAGAGAGAGAGGGGTGAGACAAAGAGGAGAGAGAGAGAGGAGAGAGAGAGAGGGATGAGACAGAGAGGAGAGAGAGAGAGGAGAGAGAGAGAGGGGTGAGACAGAGAGGAGAGAGGAGAGAGATAGAGGAGAGGAGAGAGATAGAGGAGAGAGAGAGGAGAGAGATAGAGGGGTGAGACAGAGAGGAGAGAGAGGAGAGAGAGAGAGGAGCGAGAGAGAGGGGTGAGACAGAGAGGAGAGAGACAGAGGGGAGAGTGAGGGTGACTATATTGTGTCTGAAGCTTGGTCAGGCCAGCTTTAACTTTCTCACAACAGTGTTAGTCAGGAAAGAGTTCTATATTATCCCACTAAACCTGGACACAATCCATTCACACAGAGATCAGGGTGTGTCTGGACAGGACAGCAGCTCAGGACAGCAGCTCAGGACAAGCAGCTCAGGACAGCAGCTCAGGACAGCAGCTCAGGACAGCAGCTCAGGACAGCAGCTCAGGACAGCAGCTCAGGAGCTCAGCAGGTCACCACTGAGGATAGAGGTCATGTCTGTCTAGCTCACCACTGAGGATAGAGGTCATGTCTGTCTAGCTCACCACTGAGGATAGAGGTCATGTCTGTCTAGCTCACCACTGAGGATAGAGGTCATGTCTGTCTAGCTCACCACTGAGGATAGAGGTCATGTCTGTCTAGCTCACCACTGAGGATAGAGGTCATGTCTGTCTAGCTCACCACTGAGGATAGAGGTCATGTCTGTCTAACTCACCACTGAGGATAGAGGTCATGTCTGTCTAGCTCACCACTGAGGTCTGTTGGTAGCTAATGTGTGTTGGTAGCTAACGTGTGTGTGTCGTTAACGTGTGTCTCTCTGTGTGTGTGGTTGTGTGTGTGTGTGTGTGTGGTTGTGTGTGTGTGTGTGTGTGTGTGTGTGTGGTTGTGTGTGTGTGTGTGTGTGTGTGTGTGTGTGTGTGTGTGTGTGTGTGTGTGTGTGTGCATGTGTGTGCGTGTGTGTATGTGTGTGTGTGTGTTCCAGTCCCTGTACGTAGTACTTCCTGGTCTACTGGACTGTAACCCTTTCCCAGTGGACAGCTCTGAACCCTGCTGGAGAGGAGGTACAGGGTTTCCTGAGCCCGTTCGCAGGGTCCTGCAGGTACCACACACACACACACACACACACACACACACATGGACAGACACACACATTATTCCTGCATGGAATATATTTGGCATGATACATTTTTACATTTCTGTCACTGTGTGTGTGTGTGTGTGTGTGTGTGTGTGTCTGTCCATGTGTGTGCGTGTGTGTGTGTGTGTATGTGTGTGTGTGTGTGTGTGTGTCTGTCCATGTGTGTGTGTGTGCGTGTGTGTGTGTGTGTGTGTGTGTGTGTGTGTGTCTCCAGGTGTTCCAGTGCAGTCAGGAGCTACTCCAGGGCTACCAGGTCCACCCAGAGGTCCAGGCCCAGATGTTCTCCTACCTCTTCTTCTTCTCCAACGTATCTCTCTTCAACCAGCTCATGGACAAGGGTGAGACACACGTGGACGCGCACGCACACACACACACACACACACACACACACACAGACACACACACACACACACACACACACACACACACACACACACACACACACACACACACACACACACACACACACACACAGAGAAAAGTAATTGAGTGTCATCTGCATAGCAATGATGGGAGAGACTGTGTGGTTTTGACGGAGTCAAGTGACTTGGTGTATAGAGAGGAGAGGGACTAGAACCGAGCTCTGAGAGAGGAGAGGGACTAGAACCGAGCTCTGAGAGAGGAGAGGGACTAGAACCGAGCTCTGAGAGAGGAGAGGGACTAGAATCGAGCTCTGAGAGAGGAGAGGGACTAGAACCGAGCTCTGAGAGAGGAGAGGGACTAGAACCGAGCTCTGAGAGAGGAGAGGGACTAGAACCGAGCTCTGAGAGAGGAGAGGGACTAGAACCGAGCTCTGAGAGAGGAGAGGGACTAGAACCGAGCTCTGAGAGAGGAGAGGGACTAGAACCGAGCTCTGAGAGAGGAGAGGGACTAGAACCGAGCTCTGAGAGAGGAGAGGGACTAGAACCGAGCTCTGAGAGAGGAGAGGGACTAGAACCGAGCTCTGAGAGAGGAGAGGGACTAGAATCGAGCTCTGAGAGAGGAGAGGGACTAGAACCGAGCTCTGAGAGAGGAGAGGGACTAGAACCGAGCTCTGAGAGAGGAGAGGGACTAGAACCGAGCTCTGAGAGAGGAGAGGGACTAGAACCATTCTCTAGACCTCAGTCTGGTAATGAATGATCATTCTCTAGACCTCAGTCTGGTAATGAATGATCATTCTCTAGACCTCAGTCTGGTAATGAATGATCATTCTCTAGACCTCAGTCTGGTAATGAATGATCATTCTCTAGACCTCAGTCTGGTAATGAATGATCATTCTCTAAACCTCAGTCTGGTAATGAATGATCATTCTCTAGACCTCAGTCTGGTAATGAATGATCATTCTCTAGACCTCAGTCTGGTAATGAATGATGTGGCAGTTGAGCTAGTAGCTTGAGGAAACTATTCAACGAGGTACAAACTGGTTGAACCAATGTTGTTTCAACATCATTTGTCAATGTATTTGTGACGTGACATCGATGTGGAAAATACATTCTGATTTCAACCTTCGAAACAGAGAACAAATGAATCGTCATGAATAAGGAACCATGAAAATGAGTCCTAATAAAACCTGTTTAATATAAACGTTTGTCAGATGGTTTGTATAAGGAACCATGAAAATGAGCCCTAATAAACCCTGTTTAATATAAACGTTTGTCAGATGGTTTGTATAAGGAACCATGAAAATGAGTCCTAATAAACCCTGTTTAATATAAACGTTTGTCAGATGGTTTGCAGCATCAGGATCAGATGAGATGGAGGTCGTTACCACTGACAACTAAATCAGAGGGGCGTTTTAGTTTTTAGTTTTTTATCCCATTGAGGTTGAAAAAAAGAGTTGGGGACCACTACACAACAACACACAGAGAGAAACACACAACAACACACAGAGAGAAACACACAACAACACACAGAGAGAAACACACAACAACACACAGAGAGAAACACACAACAACACACAACAACACACAACAACACACAGAGAGAAACACACAACAACACACAGAGAGAAACACACAACAACACACAACAACACACAACAACACACAGAGAGAAACACACAACAACACACAACAACACACAACAACACACAGAGAGAAACACACAACAACACACAGAGAGAAACACACAACAACACACAGAGAGAAACACACAACAACACACAACAACACACAGAGAGAAACACACAACAACACACAGAGAGAAACACACAACAACACACAACAACACACAGAGAGAAACACACAACAACACACAGAGAGAAACACACAACAACACACAACAACACACAGAGAGAAACACACAACAACACACAGAGAGAAACACACAACAACACACAACAACACACAGAGAGAAACACACAACAACACACAGCAACACACAGAGAGAAACACACAACAACACACAGAGAGAAACACACAACAACACACA
Organism: Oncorhynchus clarkii lewisi; assembly: GCF_045791955.1. NCBI lineage: Eukaryota > Metazoa > Chordata > Actinopteri > Salmoniformes > Salmonidae > Oncorhynchus > Oncorhynchus clarkii. Next base: position 4,520,301 of record NC_092163.1, read on the forward strand.
ACAACACACAGAGAGAAACACACAACAACACACAGAGAGAAACACACAACAACACACAGAGAGAAACACACAACAACACACAACAACACACAGAGAGAAACACACAACAACACACAGAGAGAAACACACAACAACACTCAACAACACACAGAGAGAAACACACAACAACACACAGAGAGAAACACACAACAACACACAACAACACACAGAGAGAAACACACAACAACACACAGCAACACACAGAGAGAAACACACAACAACACACAACAACACACAGAGAGAAACACACAACAACACACAGAGAGAAACACACAACAACACACAGAGAGAAACACACAACAACACACAACAACACACAGAGAGAAACACAACAACAACACACAGAGAGAAACACACAACAACACACAGAGAGAAACACACAACAACACACAGAGAGAAACACACAACAACACACATAGAGACACACACACACAGACAGACAGAGAGAAACACACACACACACACACACACACAGAAACACACACACACAGAGAAACACACACATAGACAGACAGACAGAAACACCCACAGAGATACCCACAGAGAGATACACACAGAGAAACACCCACACAGAGACACACACAGAGAGAAACACACAGAGAAACACACAGACAGAGAGGCACACTTCCATTAGTCTGCCTCAGGGTAAATCCCTAGATGAGGAATGGTGTGTGTGTGTGTGTGTGTGTGTGTGTGTGTGTGTCAGCATTTTGACGGAGGAGAGGAAAGCAACTCGTGCTTTAGATTTGTCCTTGACAACCTCACCCTCCCCTTCCCACCTCCCCTTCCCACCTCCCCTCTTCTCTTATCCTCTGATGGTCTTTATTATTGGGGGATGGGGGAGGATGAGAGTTGTCTGGGATGGAGGGTAAGATGGGGGAGCTAAAAGCAATATAGGGTGAGAGCTGATGACCTTCCTAACATAGATCTTTCTTTCTCTCCTTTCTCTCTCTTTCTCTCTCCCCCTTTCTCTCTCTCCCCCATTTCTCTCTCTCTCCCCCATTTCTCTCTCTCTCTCTCTCTCTCTCTCTCTCTCTCTCTCCCCCCCCTTTCTCTCTCTGTTTCTCTCTCTTTCTCTCCCCCCCTTTCACTCTCCCCCCTTTCTCTCTCTCTCCCCCCTTTCTCTCTCTCTGTCTCTCTCTCTGTGTTTGAAAGCACTAGATGTATTAATGTATATATAGACTGCATGGTCACTATGGGGAAGCTCTAGCAGGGCAGAAATTTGCCCAACTGACTTGTTGGAAAAGGTGGCATCCTATGACGGTGCCACGATGAAAGTCACGGAGCTCTTCAATGAATCCATTCTACTGTTAATGTTTGTCTATGGAGATTGCATGGCCGTGTGTTCGATGTTATACACCTGTATACACTTGAAGGGGTGTACACATATATAGTGTAGTTAGTCCACATACTGCTGGTCATGTAGTGTATCTGTTTCTCTCTCTGTTCATTGATGTTTCTCTGGCGATGGTATCCATGGTAACAGCAGGTAGCGCCAATGTCAGATGCCATAGCAACCGAGGCAGAGAGAGGCAGAGAGAGATGGAGCGAGCCAGAGAGAGGTAGAGAGAGGTAGAGAGAGGTAGAGAGAGGTAGAGAGGCAGAGAGAGGTAGAGAGAGGTAGAGAGGCAGAGAGAGGTAGAGCGAGGCAGAGAGAGAGAGCTGAGTGGTACTGTGTGTTAGTAGTGTTTGCTGTGACAAACTGTGACCTGTAAGCAGATTATATCAGAAGACCATTTCTGCTGAGGACTACGGTCCAGGTTCTGTGTTGTGTTTGTCTGAGGACTACGGTCCAGGTTCTGTGTTGTGTTTGTCTGAGGACTACGGTCCAGGTTCTGTGTTGTGTTTGTCTGAGGACTACGGTCCAGGTTCTGTGTTGTGTTTGTCTGAGGACTACGGTCCAGGTTCTGTGTTGTGTTTGTCTGAGGACTACGGTCCAGGTTCTGTGTTGTGTTTGTCTGAGGACTATGGTCCAGGTTCTGTGTTGTGTTTGTCTGAGGACTACGGTCCAGGTTCTGTCTTGTGTTTGTCTGAGGACTACGGTCCAGGTTCTGTGTTGTGTTTGTCTGAGGACTACGGTCCAGGTTCTGTGTTGTGTTTGTCTGAGGACTACGGTCCAGGTTCTGTGTTGTGTTTGTCTGAGGACTACGGTCCAGGTTCTGTGTTGTGTTTGTAGTGTCTGAGGAGTTCAGTCATGTCTCTCAGAGCAGCGAGGACAGATTGTCATATTCCCAGACTATAAGCCTATTAGGGGGGAGGGGGTGATGGGGGGGGGGGGGGGGTACCCATTGGCTGGGGCGGAGGGGGGATGGAGCTGTACCCCTGGGGTGGGGTAGGAGGGGGTGAAGGAGGAGGAGGGTTGGACAGGGATTAGCTACCTCTTAAAGTGGCACTAATGACTCCAGTCTCCTTTTCACCTCATTTAATACCTACGATTTACTGAACAAAAGGCACCTCTCCATAGGTGGTCCAGGTTAGTCATGACATGAGAGGGAGAGAGAGGGAGAGAGGGAGAGGGGGAAAGAGGTATTCCGAGCCCTGCCCTGGGAACTCCTCAATTTTGGAGAGCTGATCACAAAAAAGCATTTTCCGCCAGGAAATGTGTTCTACAACAGACTAATCAGACAGGTGTGGAATGTGTTCTACAACAGACTAATCAGACAGGTGTGGAATGTGTTCTACAACAGACTCATCAGACAGATGTGGAATGTGTTCTACAACAGACTCATCAGACAGGTGTGGACTGTGTTCTACAACAGACTAATCAGACAGGTGTGGAATGTGTTCTACAACAGACTCATCAGACAGGTGTGGAATGTGTTCTACAACAGACTAATCAGACAGGTGTGGAATGTGTTCTACAACAGACTAATCAGACAGGTGTGGAATGTGCTCTACAACAGACTAATCAGACAGGTGTGGAATGTGCTCTACAACAGACTAATCAGACAGGTGTGGAATGTGTTCTACAACAGACTAATCAGACAGGTGTGGAATGTGTTCTACAACAGACTAATCAGACAGGTGTGGAATGTGCTCTACAACAGACTAATCAGACAGGTGTGGAATGTGCTCTACAACAGACTAATCAGACAGGTGTGGAATGTGTTCTACAACAGACTAATCAGACAGGTGTGGAATGTGTTCTACAACAGACTAATCAGACAGGTGTGGAATGTGTTCTACAACAGACTAATCAGACAGGTGTGGAATGTGTTCTACAACAGACTAATCAGACAGGTGTGGAATGTGTTCTACAACAGACTAATCAGACAGGTGTGGAATGTGCTCTACAACAGACTAATCAGACAGGTGTGGAATGTGCTCTACAACAGACTAATCAGACAGGTGTGGAGTGTGCTCTACAACAGACTAATCAGACAGGTGTGGAATGTGTTCTACAACAGACTCATCAGACAGGTGTGGAATGTGTTCTACAACAGACTAATCAGACAGGTGTGGACTGTGTTCTACAACAGACTAATCAGCCAGGTGTGGACTGTATCTTTATGTGTCTGTGTGTGTGTGTGTGTGTCTGTGTGTGTGTGTGTGTGTGTAGGTCCGTCGCGGGGCTGGTTCCAGCGCTCTAAGGTTCTCCAGGTACAGGCCTGTGTCAGGATGGTTCTAGAGTGGACTAGGAAGGCGGGGCTTAGTTACCTGGCAGACAAGTTCTTCAACAAGTTCAACAGCGCTGTCAGCATCCTGGCCACACCTCCTCAGCAGCTAACACAGGTAAGGTCACACACCTGACCTCTGACCCTGTCAGCATCCTGGCCACACCTCCTCAGCAGCTAACACAGGTAACGTCACACACCTGACCTCTGACCCTGTCAGCATCCTGGCCACACCCCCTCAACAGCTAACACAGGTAACATCACACACCTGACCTCTGACCTCTAACCCTGTCAGCATCCTGGCCACACCTCCTCAGCAGCTAACACAGGTAACGTCACACACCTGACCTCTGACCCTTTCAGCATCCTGGCTACACTCCCTCAACCGCTAACACAGGTAACATCACACACCTGACCTCTGACCTCTAACCTTTTCTCACCTTAAAGGTAGCCATTTTTATATCAATATAAAATAATTCTGGGTAACAATGAAGTACCTTACTGTGATTGGTTACAAATATTTCTCTCTCTATATATTCTGATATATTTATCTCTCTATATATATTCTGATATATTTCTCTCTATTATATTCTGATATATTTATCTCTCTATATATTCTGATATATTTATCTCTCTATATATATTCTGATATATTTATCTCTCTATATATTCTGTTATATTTATCTCTATATATTCTGATATATTTATCTCTCTTTATATTCTGATATATTTATCTCTATGTATTTATCTCTATATCTTCTGATATATTTATCTCTCTATATATTCTGATATATTTATCTCTATATATTTATCTCTCTATATATTCTGATATATTTATCTCTATATATTCTGATATATTTATCTCTATATTCTGATATATTTATCTCTATATATTCTGATATATTTATCTCTCTATATATTCTGTTATATTTCTCTCTCTATATATTCTGATATATTTATCTATATATTTATCTCTCTATATATTCTGATATATTTATCTCTATATATTCTGATATATTTATCTCTATATTCTGATATATTTATCTCTATATATTCTGTTATATTTCTCTCTCTATATATTCTGTTATATTTATCTCTCTATATATTTATCTCTATCTTCTGATATATTTATCTCTCTATATATTCTGATATATTTATCTCTATATATTCTGATATATTTATCTCTATATATTTATCTCTATATATTCTGATATGTTTATCTCTATATATTCTGATATATTTATCTCTATATATTCTGATATATTTATCTCTCTATATATTCTGATATATTTATCTCTATATATTCTGATATATTTATCTCTATATATTTATCTCTATATATTCTGATATATTTATCTCTATATATTCTGATATATTTATCTCTATATATTCTGATATATTTATCTCCCTTTATATTCTGATATATTTATCTCTATATATTTATCTCTATATCTTCTGATATATTTATCTCTATATATTTATCTCTATATCTTCTGATATATTTATCTCTATATATTTATCTCTATATCTTCTGATATATTTATCTCTATATATTTATCTCTCTATATATTCTGATATATTTATCTCTATATCTTCTGATATATTTATCTCTATATATTTATCTATCTATATATTCTGATATATTTATCTCTATATTCTGATATATTTATCTCTATATATTCTGATATATTTATCTCTCTATATATTCTGATATATTTATCTCTATATATTCTGATATATTTATCTCTCTATATATTCTGATATATTTATCTCTATATATTCTGTTATATTTATCTCTATATATTCTGATATATTTATCTCTATATATTCTGTTATATTTATCTCTATATATTCTGATATATTTATCTCTATATATTTATATCTCTATATATTCTGTTATATTTATCTCTATATATTCTGATATATTTATCTCTATATATTTATCTCTATATATTCTGATATATTTATCTCTATATATACTGATATATTTAGCTCTATATATTCTGATATATTTATCTCTATATATATTCTGATATATTTATCTCTTTATATTCTGATATATTTATCTCTATATATTCTGATATATTTATCTCTATGTATTCTGATATATTTATCTCTATATATTCTGTTATATTTATCTCTATATATTCTGATATATTTATCTCTCTATATATTCTGATATATTTTTCTCTATATATTTATCTCTCTATATATATTCTGATATATTTCTCTATATATTTCTAGATGAGTTGGAAGGTGCTGTGTGCAGACCACCCCAGTCTAAAGCTAGTCTATATATATTCTGATATATTTATGTATATATTTCTCTATATATTTCTAGATGAGTTGGAAGGTGTTGTGTGCAGACCACCCCAGTCTAAAGCTAGTCTATATATTCTGATATATTTATGTATATATTTCTCTATATATTTCTAGATGAGTTGGAAGGTGCTGTGTGCAGACCACCCCAGTCTAAAGCTAGTCTATATATATTTCTAGATGAGTTGGAAGGTGTTGTGTGCAGACCACCCCAGTCTGAAGCCGGTTCAGCTGCATGGCCTGTTGACTCAGTACCAGTTGACAGCTGAGATGGGGCCTGTTCCAATATGGCAGCCCAGCAGTGAGGATGAGGCATACATATACAGGACAGGTACCTGCTGAGGGGGGTTAACATGTTTGTGTGGATTCTAACCCCTGATGTGTCTGTGTTGATTCTAACCCCTGGTCTGCTGTGTCTCTGTGGATTCTAAGCCCTGGTCTGTTGTGTCTCTGTGGATTCTAACCCCTGGTCTGTTGTGTCTGTGTGGATTCTTACCCCTGGTCTGCTGTGTCTGTGTGGATTCTAACCCCTGGTCTGCTGTGTCTGTGTGGATTCTAACCCCTGTTGTGTCTGTGTGGATTCTAACCCCTGGTCTGCTGTGTCTGTGTGGATTCTAGCCCCTGTTGTGTCTGTGTAGATTCTAACCCCTGATGTGTCTGTGTGGATTCTAACCCCTGGTCTGCTGTGTCTGTGTGGATTCTAACCCCTGTTGTGTCTGTGTGGATTCTAACCCCCGGGTCTGCTGTGTCTGTGTGTATTCTAACCCCTGCTCTGTGTGTGTCTGTGTGTATTCTAACCCCTGGTCTGTCTGTGTCTGTGTGTATTCTAACCCCTGCTCTGTCTGTGTCTGTGTGTATTCTAACCCCTGCTCTGTCTGTGTCTGTGTGTATTCTAACCCCTGGTCTGTGTGTATTCTAACCCCTGCTCTGTGTGTGTCTTTGTGTATTCTAACCCCTGGTCTGTCTGTGTCTGTGTGTATTCTAACCCCTGCTCTGTGTGTGTCTGTGTGTATTCTAAACCCTGCTCTGTCTGTGTCTGTGTGTATTCTAACCCCTGGTCTGTCTGTGTCTGTGTGTATTCTAACCCCTGGTCTGTGTGTATTCTAACCCCTGCTCTGTCTGTGTCTGTGTGTATTCTAACCCCTGGTCTGTGTGTATTCTAACCCCTGGTCCGTGTGTATTCTAACCCCTGGTCTGTGTGGATTCTAACCCCTGGTCTGTCTGTGTCTGTGTGTATTCTAACCCCTGGTCTATGTGGATTCTAACCCCTGGTCTGTCTGTGTCTGTGTGGATTCTAACCCCTGGTCTGTGTGGATTCTAACCCCTGGTCTGTCTGTGTCTGTGTGGATTCTAACCCCTGGTCTGTGTGGATTCTAACCCCTGGTTTGTCTGTGTCTGTGTGTATTCTAACCCCTGCTCTGTGTGTGTCTGTGTGGATTCTAACCCCTGGTTTGTCTGTGTCTGTGTGGATTCTAACCCCCGGTCTGTGTGGATTCTAACCCCCGGTCTGTGTGGATTCTAACCCCTGGTCCGTGTGGATTCTAACCCCTGGTCCGTGTGTATTCTAACCCCTGCTCTGTGTGTGTCTGTGTGTATTCTAACCCCTGGTCTGTGTGGATTCTAACCCCTGGTCTGTGTGGATTCTAACCCCTGGTCTGTGTGTGTCTGTGTGTATTCTAACCCCTGCTCTGTGTGTGTCTGTGTGTATTCTAACCCCTGCTCTGTGTGTGTCTGTGTGTATTCTAACCCCTGGTCTGTTTGTGTCTGTGTGTATTCTAACCCCTGGTCTGTGTGTGTCTGTGTGTATTCTAACCCCTGCTCTGTGTGTGTCTGTGTGTATTCTAACCCCTGCTCTGTGTGTGTCTGTGTGTATTCTAACCCCTGCTCTGTGTGTGTCTGTGTGTATTCTAACCCCTGGTCTGTGTGTGTCTGTGTGTATTCTAACCCCTGCTCTGTGTGTGTCTGTGTGTATTCTAACCCCTGCTCTGTGTGTGTCTGTGTGTATTCTAACCCCTGCTCTGTGTGTGTCTGTGTGTATTCTAACCCCTGGTCTGTGTGTGTCTGTGTGTATTCTAACCCCTTGTCTGTGTGTGTCTGTGCCCCTCCCCCAGTGGACCTTTTGGAGAGTTTTGAGAACCACCCCCCCATCGTCCTCCCCAGCGGGGGGTTCAGAGTGGACCTGGACAGTGACTGTCTAGAGGACAGCATCTATAGGCAGCTGCTCTATGTCAAACACTTCCTCTGGGGGCTACGCACACACACTCACACACACCCCACTGTCAACAACACACACACTCACACACACCCCGCTGTCAACACCACACACACTCACACACACCCCGCTGTCAACAACACACACACTCACACACACCCCACTGTCAACAACACACACACTCACACACACCCCGCTGTCAACAACACACACACTCACACACACCCCGCTGTCAACAACACACACACTCACACCACGGTTAACGGGACTGGAACGAGCACCAGCACCGGGACGAGTACCACACCCGCAGACTGGCAGGAAGCACAGGTAGGTCACGTGATGGACACACACACACACACTCACACTCACACTCACACACACACACTCACACACACTCCTTGCAGTAATCTGGGCCATGTGCCTCAGCAGCTGTGGTTCTTTAGCAGTTACCAGTAATCTGTTACATGAAATACCAAAGCCCTCTAAGGCATCCACACACACACACACACACACACACACACACATGGATGTGCACACAGACAATACTCCTCTCCCCTCCAATAACTCTGCAAGAACTCAGACTTGCCCCATATGTTGGTCACACATCCACCCTGGAGGTACCAAGTCCCAGACATGACATCTACCCTGGAGGAGCCAAGTCCCAGACATGACATCTACCCTGGAGGAGGAGCCAAGTCCCAGACATGACATCTACCCTGGAGGAGCCAAGTCCCAGACATTACATCTACCCTGGAGGAGCCAAGTCCCAGACATGACATCTACCCTGGAGGTACCAAGTCCCAGACATGACATCTACCCTGGAGGAGCCAAGTCCCAGACATGACATCTACCCTGGAGGAGCCAAGTCCCAGACATGACATCTACCCTGGAGGAGGCAAGTCCCAGACATGACATCTACCCTGGAGGAGCCAAGTCCCAGACATGACATCTACCCTGGAGGAGGAGCCAAGTCCCAGACATGACATCTACCCTGGAGGAGCCAAGTCCCAGACATGAAATCCACCCTGGAGGTGCCAAGTCCCAGACATGACATCTACCCTGGAGGAGCCAAGTCCCAGACATGACATCTACCCTGGAGGAGCCAAGTCCCAGACATGACATCTACCCTGGAGGAGGAGCCAAGTCCCAGACATGACATCTACCCTGGAGGTGCCAAGTCCCAGACATGACATCTACCCTGGAGGTACCAAGTCCCAGACACAAGTCCCAGACATGACATCTACCCTGGAGGTGCCAAGTCCCAGACATGACATCTACCCTGGAGGAGCCAAGTCCCAGACATGACATCTACCCTGGAGGTGCCAAGTCCCAGACATGACATCTACCCTGGAGGAGCCAAGTCCCAGACATGACATCCACCCTGGAGGTGCCAAGTCCCAGACATGACATATACCCTGGAGGAGCCAAGTCCCAGACATGACATCTACCCTGGAGGAGCCAAGTCCCAGACATGACATCCACCCTGGAGGTACCAAGTCCCAGACATAACATCTACCCTGGAGGAGGAGCCAAGTCCCAGACATGACATCCACCCTGGAGGAGGTACCAAGTCCCAGACATGACATCTACCCTGGAGGAGGAGCCAAGTCCCAGACATGACATCCACCCTGGAGGAGGTACCAAGTCCCAGACATGACATCTACCCTGGAGGTACCAAGTCCCAGACATGACATCTACCCTGGAGGTACCAAGTCCCAGACACAAGTCCCAGACATGACATCTACCCTGGAGGTGCCAAGTCCCAGACATGACATCTACCCTGGAGGAGCCAAGTCCCAGACATGACATCTACCCTGGAGGAGCCAAGTCCCAGACATGACATCTACCCTGGAGGATCCAAGTCCCAGACATGACATCTACCCTGGAGGTACCAAGTCCCATACACAAGTCCCAGACATGACATCTACCCTGGAGGTGCCAAGTCCCAGACATGACATCTACCCTGGAGGAGCCAAGTCCCAGACATGACATCTACCCTGGAGGTGCCAAGTCCCAGACACAAGTCCCAGACATGACATCTACCCTGGAGGTGCCAAGTCCCAGACATGACATCTACCCTGGAGGAGGAGCCAAGTCCCAGACATGACATCTACCCTGGAGGTACCAAGTCCCAGACATGACATCTACCCTGGTGGAGCCAGGTCCCAGACATGACATCTACCCTGGAGGAGGAGCCAAGTCCCAGACATGACATCTACCCTGGAGGAGCCAGGTCCCAGACATGACATCTACCCTGGAGGAGGAGCCAAGTCCCAGACATGACATCTACCCTGGAGGTACCAAGTCCCAGACATGACATCTACCCTGGAGGTGCCAAGTCCCAGACATGACATCTACCCTGGAGGTGCCAAGTCCCAGACATGACATCTACCCTGGAGGAGCCAAGTCCCAGACATGACAGCCACCCTGGAGGTACCAAGTCACAGACATGACATCTACCCTGGAAAAGCCAAGTCCCAGACATGACAGCCACCCTGGAGGAGGAGCCAAGTCCCAGACATGACATCTACCCTGGAAGAGCCAAGTCCCAGACATGACAGCCACCCTGGAGGTGCCAAGTCCCAGACATGACATCTACCCTGGAGGAGCCAAGTCCCAGACATGACATCTACCCTGGAGGAGCCAAGTCCCAGACATGACATCTACCCTGGAGGAGCCAAGTCCCAGACATGACATCTACCCTGGAGGAGGAGCCAAGTCCCAGACATGACATCTACCCTGGAGGTACCAAGTCCCAGACATGGCATCTACCCTGGAGGAGCCAAGTCCCAGACACAAGTCCCAGACATGACATCTACCCTGGAGGTACCAAGTCCCAGACATGACATCTACCCTGGAGGAGGAGCCAAGTCCCAGACATGACATCTACCCTTGAGGAGGAGCCAAGTCCCAGACATGACATCTACCCTGGAGGAGGAGCCAAGTCCCAAACATGACATCTACCCTGGAGGTACCAAGTCCCAGACATGACATCTACCCTGGAGGAGGAGCCAAGTCCCAGACATGACATCTACCCTGGAGGTACCAAGTCCCAGACATGACATCTACCCTGGAGGAGCCAAGTCCCAGACATGACATCTACCCTGGAGGTACCAAGTCCCAGACATGACATCTACCCTGGAGGAGCCAAGTCCCAGACATGACAACTACCCTGGAGGTACCAAGTCCCAGACATGACAACTACCCTGGAGGTACCAAGTCCCAGACATGACATCTACCCTGGAGGTACCAAGTCCCAGACATGACATCTACCCTGGAGGTACCAAGTCCCAGACATGACATCTACCCTGGAGGAGGAGCCAAGTCCCAGACATGACAGCCATGGTAATCAGATTAAGGCTTTAGGACCAGTAAGTAGTGAATCAGGAAGGCTGGATGGATAAATCTCTGGTGTTACTGAGAGAGACCCACTGCAGGCAACACACACACACAGTCCTGCCTTTAACAGTGTTCTAACTGCGTGTTGTTTTATCCCCCCCTACAACCTCCAGAGGGAGTTCCCTCCGTCCCACAACAGTCCCCGGTCAGGAGGGGTGGAGGAGTGGGTGAGGGACAGAACCCCAGGCCAATGTCACAACAGTGTGAGGAGAAATGGCACCGCCCCCCACCTCCGGCCGACCAACCAGGACCCTTCGTGCCTCCTGACTTCGCCCAACACGCCCCGGAACCCCGAGGGGGGTGGGGTTGACCCGGTTGGACACGCCCCCCAGGTCAACGGCTGCAGTAATAACAGACCTTCAACGGACGGGAAGAAAAGCAACGGACTAGAGGGTAAAGACTCCTGTTTATATATGGGTAATATACACAACGGACTAGAGGGTAAAGACTCCTGTTTATATATGGGTCATATACACAACGGACTAGAGGGTAAAGACTCCTGTTTATATATGGGTAATATACACAACGGACTAGAGGGTAAAGACTCCTGTTTATATATGGGTCATATACACAACGGACTAGACTCCTGTTTATATATGGGTCATATACACAACGGACTAGAGGGTAAAGACTCCTGTTTATATATGGGTAATATACACAACGGACTAGAAGGTAAAGACTCCTGTTTATATATGGGTCATATACACAACGGACTAGAGGGTAAAGACTCCTGTTTATATATGGGTCATATACACAACGGACTAGAGGGTAAAGACTCCTGTTTATATATGGGTAATATACACAACGGACTAGAGGGTAAAGACTCCTGTTTATATATGGGTCATATACACAACGGACTAGAGGGTAAAGACTCCTGTTTATATATGGGTCATATACACAACGGACTAGAGGGTAGAGACTCCTGTTTCTATATGGGTAATATACACAACGGACTAGAGGGTAGAGACTCCTGTTTATATATGGGTCATATACACAACGGACTAGAGGGTAAAGACTCCTGTTTATATATGGGTCATATACACAACGGACTAGAGGGTAAAGACTCCTGTTTATATATGGGTAATATACACAACGGACTAGAGGGTAAAGACTCCTGTTTATATATGGGTAATATACACAACGGACTAGAGGGTAAAGACTCCTGTTTATATATGGGTAATATACACAACGGACTAGAGGGTAAGGACTCCTGTTTATATATGGGTCATATACACAACGGACTAGAGGGTAAAGACTCCTGTTTATATATGGGTCATATACACAACGGACTAGAGGGTAGAGACTCCTGTTTCTATATGGGTAATATACACAACGGACTAGAGGGTAGAGACTCCTGTTTATATATGGGTCATATACACAACGGACTAGAGGGTAAAGACTCCTGTTTATATATGGGTCATATACACAACGGACTAGAGGGTAAAGACTCCTGTTTATATATGGGTCATATACACAACGGACTAGAGGGTAAAGAATCCTGTTTATATATGGGTCATATACACAACGGACTAGAGGGTAGAGACTCCTGTTTATATATGGGTCATATACACAACGGACTAGAGGGTAAAGACTCCTGTTTATATATGGGTCATATACACAACGGACTAGAAGGTAAAGACTCCTGTTTATATATGGGTCATATACACAACGGACTAGAGGGTAAAGACTCCTGTTTATATATGGGTAATATACACAACGGACTAGAGGGTAAAGACTCCTGTTTATATATGGGTAATATACACAACGGACTAGAGGGTAAAGAATCCTGTTTATATATGGGTAATATACACAACGGACTAGAGGGTAGAGACTCCTGTTTATATATGGGTCATATACACAACGGACTAGAGGGTAAAGACTCCTGTTTATATATGGGTCATATACACAACGGACTAGAAGGTAAAGACTCCTGTTTATATATGGGTCATATACACAACGGACTAGAGGGTAAAGACTCCTGTTTATATATGGGTAATATACACAACGGACTAGAGGGTAAAGACTCCTGTTTATATATGGGTAATATACACAACGGACTAGAGGGTAAAGACTCCTGTTTATATATGGGTCATATACACAACGGACTAGAGGGTAAAGACTCCTGTTTATATATGGGTCATATACACAACGGACTAGAGGGTAAAGACTCCTGTTTATATATGGGTCATATACACAACGGACTAGAGGGTAAAGACTCCTGTTTATATATGGGTCATATACACAACGGACTAGAGGGTAAAGACTCCTGTTTATATATGGGTAATATACACAACGGACTAGAGGGTAAAGACTCCTGTTTATATATGGGTAATATACACAACGGACTAGAGGGTAAAGACTCCTGTTTATATATGGGTCATATACACAACGGACTAGAGGGTAAAGACTCCTGTTTATATATGGGTCATATACACAACGGACTAGAGGGTAAAGACTCCTGTTTATATATGGGTCATATACACAACGGACTAGAGGGTAAAGACTCCTGTTTATATATGGGTCATATACACAACGGACTAGAGGGTAAAGACTCCTGTTTATATATGGATAATATACACAACGGACTAGAGGGTAAAGACTCCTGTTTATATATAGGTAATATACACAACGGACTAGAGGGTAAAGACTCCTGTTTATATATGGGTCATATACACAACGGACTAGAGGGTAAAGACTCCTGTTTATATATGGGTAATATACACAACGGACTAGAGGGTAAAGACTCCTGTTTATATATGGGTAATATACACAACGGACTAGAGGGTAAAGACTCCTGTTTATATATGGGTAATATACACAACGGACTAGAGGGTAAAGACTCCTGTTTATATATGGGTAATATACACAACGGACTAGAGGGTAAAGAATCCTGTTTATATATGGGTAATATACACAACGGACTAGAGGGTAGAGACTCCTGTTTATATATGGGTCATATACACAACGGACTAGAGGGTAAAGACTCCTGTTTATATATGGGTCATATACACAACGGACTAGAAGGTAAAGACTCCTGTTTATATATGGGTCATATACACAACGGACTAGAGGGTAAAGACTCCTGTTTATATATGGGTAATATACACAACGGACTAGAGGGTAAAGACTCCTGTTTATATATGGGTCATATACACAACGGACTAGAGGGTAAAGACTCCTGTTTATATATGGGTCATATACACAACGGACTAGAGGGTAAAGACTCCTGTTTATATATGGGTAATATACACAACGGACTAGAGGGTAAAGACTCCTGTTTATATATGGGTAATATACACAACGGACTAGAGGGTAAAGACTCCTGTTTATATATGGGTAATATACACAACGGACTAGAGGGTAAAGACTCCTGTTTATATATGGGTCATATACACAACGGACTAGAGGGTAAAGACTCCTGTTTATATATGGGTAATATACACAACGGACTAGAGGGTAAAGACTCCTGTTTATATATGGGTCATATACACAACGGACTAGAGGGTAAAGACTCCTGTTTATATATGGGTCATATACACAACGGACTAGAGGGTAAAGACTCCTGTTTATATATGGATAATATACACAACGGACTAGAGGGTAAAGACTCCTGTTTATATATGGGTAATATACACAACGGACTAGAGGGTAAAGACTCCTGTTTATATATGGGTCATATACACAACGGACTAGAGGGTAAAGACTCCTGTTTATATATGGGTAATATACACAACGGACTAGAGGGTAAAGACTCCTGTTTATATATGGGTAATATACACAACGGACTAGAGGGTAAAGACTCCTGTTTATATATGGGTAATATACACAACGGACTAGAGGGTAAAGACTCCTGTTTATATATGGGTAATATACACAACGGACTAGAGGGTAAAGACTCCTGTTTATATATGGGTAATATACACAACGGACTAGAGGGTAGAGACTCCTGTTTCTATATGGGTAATATACACAACGGACTAGAGGGTAGAGACTCCTGTTTATATATGGGTCATATACACAACGGACTAGAGGGTAAAGACTCCTGTTTATATATGGGTAATATACACAACGGAGTAGAGGGTAAAGACTCCTGTTTATATATGGTTAATATATATGATATGATATGGCCAGGGGTGCAGCCTTGGGTGGGCCTGGGAGGGTATAGGCCCACCCACTGAGGAGCCAGGCCTAGCCAAGCAGAAAGAGTTTTTCCCCACAAAATAACTTTATTACAGACAAAACTACTCCTCAGTTTCATCAGCTGTCTGGGTGGCTGGTTTAAGACGATACTACAGGTATAGAAGCCGGATGTGGAGGTCCTGGGCTGGCCTGGTTACACGTGGTCTGCGGTTGTGAGGCCGGTTGGACTTATTGCCAAATTCTCTACAACTACGCTGGAGGCAGCTTATGGTAGAGAAATGAACAACAGATCTGGTGGACATTCCTGCAGTCAGCATGCCAATTGCACGCTCCCTCAAAACTTGAGACATCTGTAGAATTGTGTGACAAAACTGCACATTTTAGAGTGGCCTTTTTATTGTCCCCAGCACAAGGTGCACCTGCGTAATGATCATGCTGTTTAATCAGCTTCTTGATATGCCACACCTGTCAGGTGGATGGACTATCTTGGCAAATGAGAAATGCTCACTGACAAGGATGTCAACAAATGTGTTTACAAAATTTGAGAGAAAAAAGCTTTTTTTGTGTGCGTATGGAACATTAATTGGGATCTTTTATTTCAGCTCATGGGAACATTTTGCATTTTTTGTCCTGTATTAATATGCCATTTATCCAAAGCGACATAATTATGCGTGCATACATGTTACTTATAGGTGGTCCTGGGTATCGAACCCACTACCCCGGGCGTTACAAGCACCATGAATTACCAACTTAGCTACGAAGGACCACAAAGTCTCCTGACTTGAACCCCATTGAGAACCTGTGGTTTGAATTGAAGAGGATAGTCGATAAGTGCAGACCGACAGATATCAAGGATCTGGGTGGAGTCTGTATGGAGGAACGGTCTAAGATCCCTCCCAGTGTGTTCTAGAACTCATCAAACATCTGGTAGGATTCTGTATGGAGGCATGGTCTAAGATCCCTCCCAGTGTGTTCTAGAACTCATCAAACATCTGGTAGGATTCTGTATGGAGGAATGGTCTAAGATCCCTCCCAGTGTGTTCTAGAACTCGTCAAACATCTGGTAGGATTCTGTATGGAGGAACGGTCTAAGATCCCTCCCAGTGTGTTCTAGAACTCTTCAAACATCTGGTAGGATTCTGTATGGAGGAATGGTCTAAGATCCCTCCCAGTGTGTTCTATAACTCGTCAAACATCTGGTAGGATTCTGTATGGAGGAATGGTCTAAGATCCCTCCCAGTGTGTTCTAGAACTCGTAAAACATCTGGTAGGATTCTGTATGGAGGAATGGTCTAAGATCCCTCCCAGTGTGTTCTAGAACTCGTAAAACATCTGGTAGGATTCTGTATGGAGGAATGGTCTAAGATCCCTCCCAGTGTGTTCTAGAACTCGTCAAACATCTGGTAGGATTCTGTATGGAGGAATGGTCTAAGATCCCTCCCAGTGTGTTCTAGAACTCGTAAAACATCTGGTAGGATTCTGTATGGAGGAATGGTCTAAGATCCCTCCCAGTGTGTTCTAGAACTCGTCAAACATCTGGTAGGATTCTGTATGGAGGAATGGTCTAAGATCCCTCCCAGTGTGTTCTAGAACTCGTCAAACATCTGGTAGGATTCTGTATGGAGGAACGGTCTAAGATCCCTCCCAGTGTGTTCTAGAACTCATAAAACATCTGGTAGGATTCTCTATGGAGGAATGGTCTAAGATCCCTCCCAGTGTGTTCTAGAACTCGTCAAACATCTGGTAGGATTCTGTATGGAGGAATGGTCTAAGATCCCTCCCAGTGTGTTCTAGAACTCGTAAAACATCTGGTAGGATTCTGTATGGAGGAACGGTCTAAGATCCCAGTGTTCTCCAATCTCATAAAACACTTTAGAAAAAGGCTGTGTCATTATCCTGGCAAGCAGAGGGTGCCAGAGTATTGAAAACAGGGGTGTCAATAATTTGTATGGATTTTTTTTATTTATTAGTTGTTAAACAAAATATCTTTCTGTAATTATAAAACAATCTAATGGTCCCATTATTTGGAGCAATATAGTGTTTGTATTATACTAATCCTCATCAGGGGTGCCGATAATATTTCCCCTATGTTTCTATTATACTAATCAGGGGTGCCGATAATATTTCCCCTATGTTTCTATTATATTAATCAGGGGTGCCGATAATATTTCCCCTATGTTTCTATTATACTAATCAGGGGTGCCGATAATATTTCCCCTATGTTTCTATTATACTAATCAGGGGTGCCGATAATATTTCCCCTATGTTTCTATTATACTAATCAGGGGTGCCGATAATATTTCCCCTATGTTTCTATTATACTAATCAGGGGTGCCGATAATATTTCCCCCATCTTTGTATTGTACTAATCTTTATCAAGGGTGCCAATAATTATGGACCTGACTGACATATTTACAGCGATATAGTTTTTTACAGAATGTAACATATACATTTATAAATAAAACAATAACATGAGCAATGGACTTGAGGATATAACCTCCTGTACAGGCAACATATCAGGAAATATAGTACCTTTTGACGTAATCTATATGAAATACACCGTAACATGAGATCTGACTGGCAATGTAACTGAGAGGACTGCTGTTGTTCCCTGATAAAACTCTGCATGTCTCCCCCTGGTGGCCAGTGGTCAGTACTGCTGTTGTTCCCTGATAAAACTCTGCATGTCTCCCCCTGGTGGCCAGTGGTCAGTACTGCATGTCTCCCCCTGGTGACCAGTGTTCAGTACTGCATGTCTCCCCCTGGTGACCAGTGTTCAGTACTGCATGTCTCCCCCTGGTGACCAGTGTTCAGTACTGCATGTCTCCCCCTGGTGACCAGTGTTCAGTACTGCATGTCTCCCCCTGGTGACCAGTGTTCAGTACTGCATGTCTCCCCCTGGTGGCCAGTGGTCAGTACTGCTGTTGTTCCCTGATAAACTCTGCATGTCGCCCCCTGGTGACCAGTGTTCAGTACTGCTGTTGTTCCCTGATAAACTCTGCATGTCTCCCTCTGGTGACCAGTGTTCTGTACTGCATGTCTCCCCCTGGTGACCAGTGTTCAGTACTGCTGTTGTTCCCTGATAAACTCTGCATGTCTCCCTCTGGTGACCAGTGTTCAGTACTGCATGTCTCCCCCTGGTGACCAGTGTTCAGTACTGCATGTCTCCCCCTGGTGACCAGTGTTCAGTACTACATGGTGACCAGTGTTCAGTACTACATGTCTCCCCCTGGTGACCAGTGTTCAGTACTGCATGTCTCCCTCTGGTGACCAGTGTTCAGTACTGCATGTCTCCCCCTGGTGACCAGTGTTCAGTACTGCATGTCTCCCCCTGGTGACCAGTGTTCAGTACTGCATGTCTTTTTCACAGTGTTGTAATTTAGCAGACACTAATCCAGAGGAATTTTACAGGAGCAATCAGGGTTAAGTGCCTTGCTCAAGATTTTGCACCTGGTCGGTTCAGGGATTTAGAACCAGCGACCTTTCGGTTACCGGGCCAACGCTCTTAACCGCCAGGCTACCTGCCGCCCCGTAGTCTGAGCTGTCTGTTGTTTAGTCGTTCACTGTGTGTGTTAGTTGTTCTGTGTGTGTGGGACTGCCTTGTAGCTGTCTGTCAGTTGTTCTGTGTTATGTGTGGATAGCTGTAGTGTGTATGTCTAGCTCTAGTGTGTGTGTATATAGCTGTAGTGTGTGTATATAGCTGTAGTGTGTGTGTGTCTAGCTCTAGTGTGTGTGTATATAGCTGTAGTGTGGGTCTAGCTGTAGTGTGTGTGTGTCTAGCTGTAGTGTGTGTCCTCTCTACAGGTAGTTTATGTGAGTTCCCCTTCCCCGTGCCTCCCGAGGCCCTGCTACCTGATGATGAGTGTTGTCTGGTGTTTGTAGTGGAGCTGAACAAGGGACCCTACGGACTGGGCATGGGACTCATAGACGGACTGGTGAGTAAAAGCAACTCAAATGGGATTTTTCCACATGTAAACAACAGGTGTAGACTAACACATGTAAACAACAGGTGTAGACTAACACATGTAAACAACAGGTGTAAACTAACACATGTAAACAACAGGTGTAGACTAACACATGTAAACAACAGGTGTAGACTAACACATGCTTTATAAACAGGTGTAGACTAACACAGGCTTTATAAACAACAGGTGTAGACTAACACATGTAAACAACAGGTGTAGACTAACACATGTAAACAACAGGTGTAGACTAACACATGTAAACAACAGGTGTAGACTAACACAGGCTTTATAAACAACAGGTGTAGACTAACACATGCTTTGTAAACAACAGGTGTAGACTAACACATGTAAACAACAGGTGTAGACTAACACATGTAAACAACAGGTGTAGACTAACACATTTAAACAACAGGTGTAGACTAACACATGTAAACAACAGGTGTAGACTAACACATGTAAACAACAGGTGTAGACTAACACATGTAAACAACAGGTGTAGACTAACACATGTAAACAACAGGTGTAGACTAACACATGTAAACAACAGGTGTAGACTAACACATGTAAACAACAGGTGTAGACTAACACATGTAAACAACAGGTGTAGACTAACACATGTAAACAACAGGTGTAGACTAACACAGGCTTTATTAACAACAGGTGTAGACTAACACATGTAAACAACAGGTGTAGACTAACACATGTAAACAACAGGTGTAAACTAACACATGTAAACAACAGGTGTAGACTAACACATGTAAACAACAGGTGTAGACTAACACATGTAAACAACAGGTGTAGACTAACACATGTAAACAACAGGTGTAGACTAACACATGTAAACAACAGGTGTAGACTAACACAGGATTTATAAACAACAGATGTAGACTAACACATGTAAACAACAGGTGTAGACTAACACATGTAAACAACAGGTGTAGACTAACACATGTAAACAACAGGTGTAGACTAACACAGGCTTTATAAACAACAGGTGTAGGCTAACACATGCTTTATAAACAACAGGTGTAGACTAACACATGTAAACAACAGGTGTAGACTAACACATGCTTTATAAACAACAGGTGTAGACTAACACATGCTTTGTAAACAACAGGTGTAGACTAACACATGTAAACAACAGGTGTAGACTAACACATGTAAACAACAGGTGTAGACTAACACATGCTTTATAAACAACAGGTGTAGACTAACACAGACTTTGTAAACAACAGGTGTAGACTAACACATGTAAACAACAGGTGTAGACTAACACATGTAAACAACAGGTGTAGACTAACACATGCTTTATAAACAACAGGTGTAGACTAACACATGTAAACAACAGGTGTAGACTAACACAGGCTTTATAAACAACAGGTGTAGACTAACACATGTAAACAACAGGTGTAGACTAACACATGCTTTATAAACAACAGGTGTAGACTAACACATGTAAACAACAGGTGTAGACTAACACATGCTTTATAAACAACAGGTGTAGACTAACACATGTAAACAACAGGTGTAGACTAACACATGTAAACAACAGGTGTAGACTAACACATGCTTTATAAACAACAGGTGTAGACTAACACATGTAAACAACAGGTGTAGACTAACACATGTAAACAACAGGTGTAGACTAACACATGCTTTGTAAACAACAGGTGTAGACTAACACATGTAAACAACAGGTGTAGACTAACACATGTAAACAACAGGTGTAGACTAACACATGTGAACAACAGGTGTAAACTAACACAGGCTTTATAAACAACAGGTGTAGACTAACACATGTAAACAACAGGTGTAGACTAACACATGCTTTATAAACAACAGGTGTAGACTAACACATGTAAACAACAGGTGTAGACTAACACATGCTTTATAAACAACAGGTGTAGACTAACACATGTAAACAACAGGTGTAGACTAACACATGTAAACAACAGGTGTAGACTAACACATGCTTTATAAACAACAGGTGTAGACTAACACATGTAAACAACAGGTGTAGACTAACACATGTAAACAACAGGTGTAGACTAACACATGCTTTATAAACAACAGGTGTAGACTAACACATGTAAACAACAGGTGTAGACTAACACATGTAAACAACAGGTGTAGACTAACACATGTAAACAACAGGTGTAGACTAACACATGTAAACAACAGGTGTAGACTAACACATGTAAACAACAGGTGTAGACTAACACATGTAAACAACAGGTGTAGACTAACACATGTAAACAACAGGTGTAGACTAACTAATGTAAACAACAGGTGTAGACTAACACAGGCTTTATAAACAACAGGTGTAGGCTAACACATGCTTTATAAACAACAGGTGTAGACTAACACATGTAAACAACAGGTGTAGACTAACACATGCTTTATAAACAACAGGTGTAGACTAACACATGTAAACAACAGGTGTAGACTAACACATGTAAACAACAGGTGTAGACTAACACATGCTTTGTAAACAACAGGTGTAGACTAACACATGTAAACAACAGGTGTAGACTAACACATGTAAACAACAGGTGTAGACTAACTAATGTAAACAACAGGTGTAGACTAACACAGGCTTGATAAACAACAGGTGTAGGCTAACACATGCTTTATAAACAACAGGTGTAGACTAACACATGTAAACAACAGGTGTAGACTAACACATGCTTTATAAACAACAGGTGTAGACTAACACATGTAAACAACAGGTGTAGACTAACACATGTAAACAACAGGTGTAGACTAACACATGCTTTGTAAACAACAGGTGTAGACTAACACATGTAAACAACAGGTGTAGACTAACACATGTAAACAACAGGTGTAGACTAACATGTAAACAACAGGTGTAGACTAACACATGCTTTATAAACAACAGGTGTAGACTAACACATGTAAACAACAGGTGTAGACTAACACATGTAAACAACAGGTGTAGACTAACACATGCTTTGTAAACAACAGGTGTAGACTAACACATGTAAACAACAGGTGTAGACTAACACATGTAAACAACAGGTGTACACTAACACATGTAAACAACAGGTGTAGACTAACACATGTAAACAACAGGTGTAAACTAACACAGGCTTTATAAACAACAGGTGTAGACTAACACATGTAAACAACAGGTGTAGACTAACACATGCTTTATAAACAACAGGTGTAGACTAACACATGTAAACAACAGGTGTAGACTAACACATGCTTTATAAACAACAGGTGTAGACTAACACATGTAAACAACAGGTGTAGACTAACACATGTAAACAACAGGTGTAGACTAACACATGCTTTATAAACAACAGGTGTAGACTAACACATGTAAACAACAGGTGTAGACTAACACATGCTTTATAAACAACAGGTGTAGACTAACACATGTAAACAACAGGTGTAGACTAACACATGTAAACAACAGGTGTAGACTAACACATGTAAACAACAGGTGTAGACTAACACATGCTTTATAAACAACAGGTGTAGACTAACACATGTAAACAACAGGTGTAGACTAACACATGTAAACAACAGGTGTAGACTAACACATGTAAACAACAGGTGTAGACTAACACATGTAAACAACAGGTGTAGACTAACACATGTAAACAACAGGTGTAGACTAACACAGGCTTTATAAACAACAGGTGTAGGCTAACACATGCTTTATAAACAACAGGTGTAGACTAACACATGTAAACAACAGGTGTAGACTAACACATGCTTTATAAACAACAGGTGTAGACTAACACATGCTTTGTAAACAACAGGTGTAGACTAACACATGTAAACAACAGGTGTAGACTAACACATGTAAACAACAGGTGTAGACTAACACATGCTTTATAAACAACAGGTGTAGACTAACACAGACTTTGTAAACAACAGGTGTAGACTAACACATGTAAACAACAGGTGTAGACTAACACATGTAAACAACAGGTGTAGACTAACACATGCTTTATAAACAACAGGTGTAGACTAACACATGTAAACAACAGGTGTAGACTAACACAGGCTTTATAAACAACAGGTGTAGACTAACACATGTAAACAACAGGTGTAGACTAACACATGCTTTATAAACAACAGGTGTAGACTAACACATGTAAACAACAGGTGTAGACTAACACATGCTTTATAAACAACAGGTGTAGACTAACACATGTAAACAACAGGTGTAGACTAACACATGTAAACAACAGGTGTAGACTAACACATGCTTTATAAACAACAGGTGTAGACTAACACATGTAAACAACAGGTGTAGACTAACACATGTAAACAACAGGTGTAGACTAACACATGCTTTGTAAACAACAGGTGTAGACTAACACATGTAAACAACAGGTGTAGACTAACACATGTAAACAACAGGTGTACACTAACACATGTAAACAACAGGTGTAGACTAACACATGTAAACAACAGGTGTAAACTAACACAGGCTTTATAAACAACAGGTGTAGACTAACACATGTAAACAACAGGTGTAGACTAACACATGCTTTATAAACAACAGGTGTAGACTAACACATGTAAACAACAGGTGTAGACTAACACATGCTTTATAAACAACAGGTGTAGACTAACACATGTAAACAACAGGTGTAGACTAACACATGTAAACAACAGGTGTAGACTAACACATGCTTTATAAACAACAGGTGTAGACTAACACATGTAAACAACAGGTGTAGACTAACACATGTAAACAACAGGTGTAGACTAACACATGCTTTATAAACAACAGGTGTAGACTAACACATGTAAACAACAGGTGTAGACTAACACATGTAAACAACAGGTGTAGACTAACACATGTAAACAACAGGTGTAGACTAACACATGTAAACAACAGGTGTAGACTAACACATGTAAACAACAGGTGTAGACTAACACATGTAAACAACAGGTGTAGACTAACACATGTAAACAACAGGTGTAGACTAACTAATGTAAACAACAGGTGTAGACTAACACAGGCTTTATAAACAACAGGTGTAGGCTAACACATGCTTTATAAACAACAGGTGTAGACTAACACATGTAAACAACAGGTGTAGACTAACACATGCTTTATAAACAACAGGTGTAGACTAACACATGTAAACAACAGGTGTAGACTAACACATGTAAACAACAGGTGTAGACTAACACATGCTTTGTAAACAACAGGTGTAGACTAACACATGTAAACAACAGGTGTAGACTAACACATGTAAACAACAGGTGTAGACTAACATGTAAACAACAGGTGTAGACTAACACATGCTTTATAAACAACAGGTGTAGACTAACACATGTAAACAACAGGTGTAGACTAACACATGTAAACAACAGGTGTAGACTAACACATGCTTTGTAAACAACAGGTGTAGACTAACACATGTAAACAACAGCTGTAGACTAACACATGTAAACAACAGGTGTACACTAACACATGTAAACAACAGGTGTAGACTAACACAGGCTTTATAAACAACAGGTGTAGACTAACACATGTAAACAACAGGTGTAGACTAACACATGCTTTATAAACAACAGGTGTAGACTAACACATGTAAACAACAGGTGTAGACTAACACATGCTTTATAAACAACAGGTGTAGACTAACACATGTAAACAACAGGTGTAGACTAACACATGTAAACAACAGGTGTAGACTAACACATGCTTTATAAACAACAGGTGTAGACTAACACATGTAAACAACAGGTGTAGACTAACACATGTAAACAACAGGTGTAGACTAACACATGTAAACAACAGGTGTAGACTAACACATGCTTTATAAACAACAGGTGTAGACTAACACATGTAAACAACAGGTGTAGACTAACACATGTAAACAACAGGTGTAGACTAACACATGCTTTATAAACAACAGGTGTAGACTAACACATGTAAACAACAGGTGTAGACTAACACATGTAAACAACAGGTGTAGACTAACACATGCTTTGTAAACAACAGGTGTAGACTAACACATGTAAACAACAGGTGTAGACTAACACATGTAAACAACAGGTGTAGACTAACACATGTGAACAACAGGTGTAAACTAACACAGGCTTTATAAACAACAGGTGTAGACTAACACATGTAAACAACAGGTGTAGACTAACACATGCTTTATAAACAACAGGTGTAGACTAACACATGTAAACAACAGGTGTAGACTAACACATGCTTTATAAACAACAGGTGTAGACTAACACATGTAAACAACAGGTGTAGACTAACACATGTAAACAACAGGTGTAGACTAACACATGCTTTATAAACAACAGGTGTAGACTAACACATGTAAACAACAGGTGTAGACTAACACATGTAAACAACAGGTGTAGACTAACACATGCTTTATAAACAACAGGTGTAGACTAACACATGTAAACAACAGGTGTAGACTAACACATGTAAACAACAGGTGTAGACTAACACATGTAAACAACAGGTGTAGACTAACACATGTAAACAACAGGTGTAGACTAACACATGTAAACAACAGGTGTAGACTAACACATGTAAACAACAGGTGTAGACTAACACATGTAAACAACAGGTGTAGACTAACTAATGTAAACAACAGGTGTAGACTAACACAGGCTTTATAAACAACAGGTGTAGGCTAACACATGCTTTATAAACAACAGGTGTAGACTAACACATGTAAACAACAGGTGTAGACTAACACATGCTTTATAAACAACAGGTGTAGACTAACACATGTAAACAACAGGTGTAGACTAACACATGTAAACAACAGGTGTAGACTAACACATGCTTTGTAAACAACAGGTGTAGACTAACACATGTAAACAACAGGTGTAGACTAACACATGTAAACAACAGGTGTAGACTAACACATGTAAACAACAGGTGTAGACTAACTAATGTAAACAACAGGTGTAGACTAACACAGGCTTGATAAACAACAGGTGTAGGCTAACACATGCTTTATAAACAACAGGTGTAGACTAACACATGTAAACAACAGGTGTAGACTAACACATGCTTTATAAACAACAGGTGTAGACTAACACATGTAAACAACAGGTGTAGACTAACACATGTAAACAACAGGTGTAGACTAACACATGCTTTGTAAACAACAGGTGTAGACTAACACATGTAAACAACAGGTGTAGACTAACACATGTAAACAACAGGTGTAGACTAACATGTAAACAACAGGTGTAGACTAACACATGCTTTATAAACAACAGGTGTAGACTAACACATGTAAACAACAGGTGTAGACTAACACATGTAAACAACAGGTGTAGACTAACACATGCTTTGTAAACAACAGGTGTAGACTAACACATGTAAACAACAGGTGTAGACTAACACATGTAAACAACAGGTGTACACTAACACATGTAAACAACAGGTGTAGACTAACACATGTAAACAACAGGTGTAAACTAACACAGGCTTTATAAACAACAGGTGTAGACTAACACATGTAAACAACAGGTGTAGACTAACACATGCTTTATAAACAACAGGTGTAGACTAACACATGTAAACAACAGGTGTAGACTAACACATGCTTTATAAACAACAGGTGTAGACTAACACATGTAAACAACAGGTGTAGACTAACACATGTAAACAACAGGTGTAGACTAACACATGCTTTATAAACAACAGGTGTAGACTAACACATGTAAACAACAGGTGTAGACTAACACATGCTTTATAAACAACAGGTGTAGACTAACACATGTAAACAACAGGTGTAGACTAACACATGTAAACAACAGGTGTAGACTAACACATGTAAACAACAGGTGTAGACTAACACATGCTTTATAAACAACAGGTGTAGACTAACACATGTAAACAACAGGTGTAGACTAACACATGTAAACAACAGGTGTAGACTAACACATGTAAACAACAGGTGTAGACTAACACATGTAAACAACAGGTGTAGACTAACACATGTAAACAACAGGTGTAGACTAACACAGGCTTTATAAACAACAGGTGTAGGCTAACACATGCTTTATAAACAACAGGTGTAGACTAACACATGTAAACAACAGGTGTAGACTAACACATGCTTTATAAACAACAGGTGTAGACTAACACATGCTTTGTAAACAACAGGTGTAGACTAACACATGTAAACAACAGGTGTAGACTAACACATGTAAACAACAGGTGTAGACTAACACATGCTTTATAAACAACAGGTGTAGACTAACACAGACTTTGTAAACAACAGGTGTAGACTAACACATGTAAACAACAGGTGTAGACTAACACATGTAAACAACAGGTGTAGACTAACACATGCTTTATAAACAACAGGTGTAGACTAACACATGTAAACAACAGGTGTAGACTAACACAGGCTTTATAAACAACAGGTGTAGACTAACACATGTAAACAACAGGTGTAGACTAACACATGCTTTATAAACAACAGGTGTAGACTAACACATGTAAACAACAGGTGTAGACTAACACATGCTTTATAAACAACAGGTGTAGACTAACACATGTAAACAACAGGTGTAGACTAACACATGTAAACAACAGGTGTAGACTAACACATGCTTTATAAACAACAGGTGTAGACTAACACATGTAAACAACAGGTGTAGACTAACACATGTAAACAACAGGTGTAGACTAACACATGCTTTGTAAACAACAGGTGTAGACTAACACATGTAAACAACAGGTGTAGACTAACACATGTAAACAACAGGTGTACACTAACACATGTAAACAACAGGTGTAGACTAACACATGTAAACAACAGGTGTAAACTAACACAGGCTTTATAAACAACAGGTGTAGACTAACACATGTAAACAACAGGTGTAGACTAACACATGCTTTATAAACAACAGGTGTAGACTAACACATGTAAACAACAGGTGTAGACTAACACATGCTTTATAAACAACAGGTGTAGACTAACACATGTAAACAACAGGTGTAGACTAACACATGTAAACAACAGGTGTAGACTAACACATGCTTTATAAACAACAGGTGTAGACTAACACATGTAAACAACAGGTGTAGACTAACACATGTAAACAACAGGTGTAGACTAACACATGCTTTATAAACAACAGGTGTAGACTAACACATGTAAACAACAGGTGTAGACTAACACATGTAAACAACAGGTGTAGACTAACACATGTAAACAACAGGTGTAGACTAACACATGTAAACAACAGGTGTAGACTAACACATGTAAACAACAGGTGTAGACTAACACATGTAAACAACAGGTGTAGACTAACACATGTAAACAACAGGTGTAGACTAACTAATGTAAACAACAGGTGTAGACTAACACAGGCTTTATAAACAACAGGTGTAGGCTAACACATGCTTTATAAACAACAGGTGTAGACTAACACATGTAAACAACAGGTGTAGACTAACACATGCTTTATAAACAACAGGTGTAGACTAACACATGTAAACAACAGGTGTAGACTAACACATGTAAACAACAGGTGTAGACTAACACATGCTTTGTAAACAACAGGTGTAGACTAACACATGTAAACAACAGGTGTAGACTAACACATGTAAACAACAGGTGTAGACTAACATGTAAACAACAGGTGTAGACTAACACATGCTTTATAAACAACAGGTGTAGACTAACACATGTAAACAACAGGTGTAGACTAACACATGTAAACAACAGGTGTAGACTAACACATGCTTTGTAAACAACAGGTGTAGACTAACACATGTAAACAACAGCTGTAGACTAACACATGTAAACAACAGGTGTACACTAACACATGTAAACAACAGGTGTAGACTAACACATGTAAACAACAGGTGTAAACTAACACAGGCTTTATAAACAACAGGTGTAGACTAACACATGTAAACAACAGGTGTAGACTAACACATGCTTTATAAACAACAGGTGTAGACTAACACATGTAAACAACAGGTGTAGACTAACACATGCTTTATAAACAACAGGTGTAGACTAACACATGTAAACAACAGGTGTAGACTAACACATGTAAACAACAGGTGTAGACTAACACATGCTTTATAAACAACAGGTGTAGACTAACACATGTAAACAACAGGTGTAGACTAACACATGTAAACAACAGGTGTAGACTAACACATGTAAACAACAGGTGTAGACTAACACATGCTTTATAAACAACAGGTGTAGACTAACACATGTAAACAACAGGTGTAGACTAACACATGTAAACAACAGGTGTAGACTAACACATGTAAACAACAGGTGTAGACTAACACATGTAAACAACAGGTGTAGACTAACACATGTAAACAACAGGTGTAGACTAACACATGTAAACAACAGGTGTAGACTAACACAGGCTTTATAAACAACAGGTGTAGGCTAACACATGCTTTATAAACAACAGGTGTAGACTAACACATGTAAACAACAGGTGTAGACTAACACATGCTTTATAAACAACAGGTGTAGACTAACACATGCTTTGTAAACAACAGGTGTAGACTAACACATGTAAACAACAGGTGTAGACTAACACATGTAAACAACAGGTGTAGACTAACACATGTAAACAACAGGTGTAGACTAACACATGCTTTATAAACAACAGGTGTAGACTAACACATGTAAACAACAGGTGTAGACTAACACATGTAAACAACAGGTGTAGACTAACACATGCTTTATAAACAACAGGTGTAGACTAACACATGTAAACAACAGGTGTAGACTAACACATGTAAACAACAGGTGTAGACTAACACATGCTTTGTAAACAACAGGTGTAGACTAACACATGTAAACAACAGGTGTAGACTAACACATGTAAACAACAGGTGTACACTAACACATGTAAACAACAGGTGTAGACTAACACATGTAAACAACAGGTGTAAACTAACACAGGCTTTATAAACAACAGGTGTAGACTAACACATGTAAACAACAGGTGTAGACTAACACATGCTTTATAAACAACAGGTGTAGACTAACACATGTAAACAACAGGTGTAGACTAACACATGCTTTATAAACAACAGGTGTAGACTAACACATGTAAACAACAGGTGTAGACTAACACATGCTTTATAAACAACAGGTGTAGACTAACACATGTAAACAACAGGTGTAGACTAACACATGTAAACAACAGGTGTAGACTAACACATGCTTTATAAACAACAGGTGTAGACTAACACATGTAAACAACAGGTGTAGACTAACACATGTAAACAACAGGTGTAGACTAACACATGTAAACAACAGGTGTAGACTAACACATGTAAACAACAGGTGTAGACTAACACATGTAAACAACAGGTGTAGACTAACACATGTAAACAACAGGTGTAGACTAACACAGGCTTTATAAACAACAGGTGTAGGCTAACACATGCTTTATAAACAACAGGTGTAGACTAACACATGTAAACAACAGGTGTAGACTAACACATGCTTTATAAACAACAGGTGTAGACTAACACATGCTTTGTAAACAACAGGTGTAGACTAACACATGTAAACAACAGGTGTAGACTAACACATGTAAACAACAGGTGTAGACTAACACATGCTTTATAAACAACAGGTGTAGACTAACACAGACTTTGTAAACAACAGGTGTAGACTAACACATGTAAACAACAGGTGTAGACTAACACATGTAAACAACAGGTGTAGACTAACACATGCTTTATAAACAACAGGTGTAGACTAACACATGTAAACAACAGGTGTAGACTAACACAGGCTTTATAAACAACAGGTGTAGACTAACACATGTAAACAACAGGTGTAGACTAACACATGCTTTATAAACAACAGGTGTAGACTAACACATGTAAACAACAGGTGTAGACTAACACATGCTTTATAAACAACAGGTGTAGACTAACACATGTAAACAACAGGTGTAGACTAACACATGTAAACAACAGGTGTAGACTAACACATGCTTTATAAACAACAGGTGTAGACTAACACATGTAAACAACAGGTGTAGACTAACACATGCTTTGTAAACAACAGGTGTAGACTAACACATGTAAACAACAGGTGTAGACTAACACATGTAAACAACAGGTGTAGACTAACACATGTGAACAACAGGTGTAAACTAACACAGGCTTTATAAACAACAGGTGTAGACTAACACATGTAAACAACAGGTGTAGACTAACACATGCTTTATAAACAACAGGTGTAGACTAACACATGTAAACAACAGGTGTAGACTAACACATGCTTTATAAACAACAGGTGTAGACTAACACATGTAAACAACAGGTGTAGACTAACACATGTAAACAACAGGTGTAGACTAACACATGCTTTATAAACAACAGGTGTAGACTAACACATGTAAACAACAGGTGTAGACTAACACATGTAAACAACAGGTGTAGACTAACACATGCTTTATAAACAACAGGTGTAGACTAACACATGTAAACAACAGGTGTAGACTAACACATGTAAACAACAGGTGTAGACTAACACATGTAAACAACAGGTGTAGACTAACACATGTAAACAACAGGTGTAGACTAACACATGTAAACAACAGGTGTAGACTAACACATGTAAACAACAGGTGTAGACTAACACATGTAAACAACAGGTGTAGACTAACTAATGTAAACAACAGGTGTAGACTAACACAGGCTTTATAAACAACAGGTGTAGGCTAACACATGCTTTATAAACAACAGGTGTAGACTAACACATGTAAACAACAGGTGTAGACTAACACATGCTTTATAAACAACAGGTGTAGACTAACACATGTAAACAACAGGTGTAGACTAACACATGTAAACAACAGGTGTAGACTAACACATGCTTTGTAAACAACAGGTGTAGACTAACACATGTAAACAACAGGTGTAGACTAACACATGTAAACAACAGGTGTAGACTAACACATGTAAACAACAGGTGTAGACTAACTAATGTAAACAACAGGTGTAGACTAACACAGGCTTGATAAACAACAGGTGTAGGCTAACACATGCTTTATAAACAACAGGTGTAGACTAACACATGTAAACAACAGGTGTAGACTAACACATGCTTTATAAACAACAGGTGTAGACTAACACATGTAAACAACAGGTGTAGACTAACACATGTAAACAACAGGTGTAGACTAACACATGCTTTGTAAACAACAGGTGTAGACTAACACATGTAAACAACAGGTGTAGACTAACACATGTAAACAACAGGTGTAGACTAACATGTAAACAACAGGTGTAGACTAACACATGCTTTATAAACAACAGGTGTAGACTAACACATGTAAACAACAGGTGTAGACTAACACATGTAAACAACAGGTGTAGACTAACACATGCTTTGTAAACAACAGGTGTAGACTAACACATGTAAACAACAGGTGTAGACTAACACATGTAAACAACAGGTGTACACTAACACATGTAAACAACAGGTGTAGACTAACACATGTAAACAACAGGTGTAAACTAACACAGGCTTTATAAACAACAGGTGTAGACTAACACATGTAAACAACAGGTGTAGACTAACACATGCTTTATAAACAACAGGTGTAGACTAACACATGTAAACAACAGGTGTAGACTAACACATGCTTTATAAACAACAGGTGTAGACTAACACATGTAAACAACAGGTGTAGACTAACACATGTAAACAACAGGTGTAGACTAACACATGCTTTATAAACAACAGGTGTAGACTAACACATGTAAACAACAGGTGTAGACTAACACATGCTTTATAAACAACAGGTGTAGACTAACACATGTAAACAACAGGTGTAGACTAACACATGTAAACAACAGGTGTAGACTAACACATGTAAACAACAGGTGTAGACTAACACATGCTTTATAAACAACAGGTGTAGACTAACACATGTAAACAACAGGTGTAGACTAACACATGTAAACAACAGGTGTAGACTAACACATGTAAACAACAGGTGTAGACTAACACATGTAAACAACAGGTGTAGACTAACACATGTAAACAACAGGTGTAGACTAACACAGGCTTTATAAACAACAGGTGTAGGCTAACACATGCTTTATAAACAACAGGTGTAGACTAACACATGTAAACAACAGGTGTAGACTAACACATGCTTTATAAACAACAGGTGTAGACTAACACATGCTTTGTAAACAACAGGTGTAGACTAACACATGTAAACAACAGGTGTAGACTAACACATGTAAACAACAGGTGTAGACTAACACATGCTTTATAAACAACAGGTGTAGACTAACACAGACTTTGTAAACAACAGGTGTAGACTAACACATGTAAACAACAGGTGTAGACTAACACATGTAAACAACAGGTGTAGACTAACACATGCTTTATAAACAACAGGTGTAGACTAACACATGTAAACAACAGGTGTAGACTAACACAGGCTTTATAAACAACAGGTGTAGACTAACACATGTAAACAACAGGTGTAGACTAACACATGCTTTATAAACAACAGGTGTAGACTAACACATGTAAACAACAGGTGTAGACTAACACATGCTTTATAAACAACAGGTGTAGACTAACACATGTAAACAACAGGTGTAGACTAACACATGTAAACAACAGGTGTAGACTAACACATGCTTTATAAACAACAGGTGTAGACTAACACATGTAAACAACAGGTGTAGACTAACACATGTAAACAACAGGTGTAGACTAACACATGCTTTGTAAACAACAGGTGTAGACTAACACATGTAAACAACAGGTGTAGACTAACACATGTAAACAACAGGTGTACACTAACACATGTAAACAACAGGTGTAGACTAACACATGTAAACAACAGGTGTAAACTAACACAGGCTTTATAAACAACAGGTGTAGACTAACACATGTAAACAACAGGTGTAGACTAACACATGCTTTATAAACAACAGGTGTAGACTAACACATGTAAACAACAGGTGTAGACTAACACATGCTTTATAAACAACAGGTGTAGACTAACACATGTAAACAACAGGTGTAGACTAACACATGTAAACAACAGGTGTAGACTAACACATGCTTTATAAACAACAGGTGTAGACTAACACATGTAAACAACAGGTGTAGACTAACACATGTAAACAACAGGTGTAGACTAACACATGCTTTATAAACAACAGGTGTAGACTAACACATGTAAACAACAGGTGTAGACTAACACATGTAAACAACAGGTGTAGACTAACACATGTAAACAACAGGTGTAGACTAACACATGTAAACAACAGGTGTAGACTAACACATGTAAACAACAGGTGTAGACTAACACATGTAAACAACAGGTGTAGACTAACACATGTAAACAACAGGTGTAGACTAACTAATGTAAACAACAGGTGTAGACTAACACAGGCTTTATAAACAACAGGTGTAGGCTAACACATGCTTTATAAACAACAGGTGTAGACTAACACATGTAAACAACAGGTGTAGACTAACACATGCTTTATAAACAACAGGTGTAGACTAACACATGTAAACAACAGGTGTAGACTAACACATGTAAACAACAGGTGTAGACTAACACATGCTTTGTAAACAACAGGTGTAGACTAACACATGTAAACAACAGGTGTAGACTAACACATGTAAACAACAGGTGTAGACTAACATGTAAACAACAGGTGTAGACTAACACATGCTTTATAAACAACAGGTGTAGACTAACACATGTAAACAACAGGTGTAGACTAACACATGTAAACAACAGGTGTAGACTAACACATGCTTTGTAAACAACAGGTGTAGACTAACACATGTAAACAACAGCTGTAGACTAACACATGTAAACAACAGGTGTACACTAACACATGTAAACAACAGGTGTAGACTAACACATGTAAACAACAGGTGTAAACTAACACAGGCTTTATAAACAACAGGTGTAGACTAACACATGTAAACAACAGGTGTAGACTAACACATGCTTTATAAACAACAGGTGTAGACTAACACATGTAAACAACAGGTGTAGACTAACACATGCTTTATAAACAACAGGTGTAGACTAACACATGTAAACAACAGGTGTAGACTAACACATGTAAACAACAGGTGTAGACTAACACATGCTTTATAAACAACAGGTGTAGACTAACACATGTAAACAACAGGTGTAGACTAACACATGTAAACAACAGGTGTAGACTAACACATGTAAACAACAGGTGTAGACTAACACATGCTTTATAAACAACAGGTGTAGACTAACACATGTAAACAACAGGTGTAGACTAACACATGTAAACAACAGGTGTAGACTAACACATGTAAACAACAGGTGTAGACTAACACATGTAAACAACAGGTGTAGACTAACACATGTAAACAACAGGTGTAGACTAACACATGTAAACAACAGGTGTAGACTAACACAGGCTTTATAAACAACAGGTGTAGGCTAACACATGCTTTATAAACAACAGGTGTAGACTAACACATGTAAACAACAGGTGTAGACTAACACATGCTTTATAAACAACAGGTGTAGACTAACACATGCTTTGTAAACAACAGGTGTAGACTAACACATGTAAACAACAGGTGTAGACTAACACATGTAAACAACAGGTGTAGACTAACACATGTAAACAACAGGTGTAGACTAACACATGCTTTATAAACAACAGGTGTAGACTAACACATGTAAACAACAGGTGTAGACTAACACATGTAAACAACAGGTGTAGACTAACACATGCTTTATAAACAACAGGTGTAGACTAACACATGTAAACAACAGGTGTAGACTAACACATGTAAACAACAGGTGTAGACTAACACATGCTTTGTAAACAACAGGTGTAGACTAACACATGTAAACAACAGGTGTAGACTAACACATGTAAACAACAGGTGTACACTAACACATGTAAACAACAGGTGTAGACTAACACATGTAAACAACAGGTGTAAACTAACACAGGCTTTATAAACAACAGGTGTAGACTAACACATGTAAACAACAGGTGTAGACTAACACATGCTTTATAAACAACAGGTGTAGACTAACACATGTAAACAACAGGTGTAGACTAACACATGTAAACAACAGGTGTAGACTAACACATGCTTTATAAACAACAGGTGTAGACTAACACATGTAAACAACAGGTGTAGACTAACACATGTAAACAACAGGTGTAGACTAACACATGTAAACAACAGGTGTAGACTAACACATGTAAACAACAGGTGTAGACTAACACATGTAAACAACAGGTGTAGACTAACACATGTAAACAACAGGTGTAGACTAACACAGGCTTTATAAACAACAGGTGTAGGCTAACACATGCTTTATAAACAACAGGTGTAGACTAACACATGTAAACAACAGGTGTAGACTAACACATGCTTTATAAACAACAGGTGTAGACTAACACATGTAAACAACAGGTGTAGACTAACACATGTAAACAACAGGTGTAGACTAACACATGCTTTGTAAACAACAGGTGTAGACTAACACATGTAAACAACAGGTGTAGACTAACACATGTAAACAACAGGTGTAGACTAACACATGTAAACAACAGGTGTAGACTAACACATGCTTTATAAACAACAGGTGTAGACTAACACATGTAAACAACAGGTGTAGACTAACACATGTAAACAACAGGTGTAGACTAACACAGGCTTTATAAACAACAGGTGTAGGCTAACACATGCTTTATAAACAACAGGTGTAGACTAACACATGTAAACAACAGGTGTACACTAACACATGTAAACAACAGGTGTAGACTAACACATGTAAACAACAGGTGTAAACTAACACAGGCTTTATAAACAACAGGTGTAGACTAACACATGTAAACAACAGGTGTAGACTAACACATGCTTTATAAACAACAGGTGTAGACTAACACATGTAAACAACAGGTGTAGACTAACACATGCTTTATAAACAACAGGTGTAGACTAACACATGTAAACAACAGGTGTAGACTAACACATGCTTTATAAACAACAGGTGTAGACTAACACATGTAAACAACAGGTGTAGACTAACACATGTAAACAACAGGTGTAGACTAACACATGCTTTATAAACAACAGGTGTAGACTAACACATGTAAACAACAGGTGTAGACTAACACATGTAAACAACAGGTGTAGACTAACACATGTAAACAACAGGTGTAGACTAACACATGTAAACAACAGGTGTAGACTAACACATGTAAACAACAGGTGTAGACTAACACATGTAAACAACAGGTGTAGACTAACACAGGCTTTATAAACAACAGGTGT
Source organism: Oncorhynchus clarkii lewisi (assembly GCF_045791955.1). Taxonomy (NCBI): domain Eukaryota; kingdom Metazoa; phylum Chordata; class Actinopteri; order Salmoniformes; family Salmonidae; genus Oncorhynchus; species Oncorhynchus clarkii. Next base: position 4,558,318 of record NC_092163.1, read on the forward strand.
AGGCTAACACATGCTTTATAAACAACAGGTGTAGACTAACACATGTAAACAACAGGTGTAGACTAACACATGCTTTATAAACAACAGGTGTAGACTAACACATGTAAACAACAGGTGTAGACTAACACATGTAAACAACAGGTGTAGACTAACACATGCTTTGTAAACAACAGGTGTAGACTAACACATGTAAACAACAGGTGTAGACTAACACATGTAAACAACAGGTGTAGACTAACACATGTAAACAACAGGTGTAGACTAACACATGCTTTATAAACAACAGATGTAGACTAACACATGTAAACAACAGGTGTAGACTAACACATGTAAACAACAGGTGTAGACTAACACAGGCTTTATAAACAACAGGTGTAGGCTAACACATGCTTTATAAACAACAGGTGTAGACTAACACATGTAAACAAGGAATAGATACACAGTGAATAACGAACAACAATAACTGTTATATACAGGAAGTACCAGGTAATAACATGGCTATATACAGGAAGTACCAGGTAATAACATGGCTATATACAGGAAGTACCAGGTAATAACATGGCTATATACAGGAAGTACCAGGTAATAACATGGCTATATACAGGAAGTACCAGGTAATAACATGGCTATATACAGGGAGTACCAGGTAATAACATGGCTATATACAGGGAGGTAATAACATGGCTATATACAGGAAGTACCAGGTAATAACATGGCTATATACAGGAAGTACCAGGTAATAACTGCTATATACAGGAAGTACCAGGTAATAACATGGCTATATACAGATACTAGGCAATAACATGGCTATATACAGGGAGTACCAGGTAATAACATGGCTATATACAGGAAGTACCAGGCAATAACATTAGAGATCACTCACAACGTTTTTTAACATTAGAAATCACTCACAACATGTCTTAACATTAGAGATCACTCACAACGTTTCTTAACATTAGAAATCACTCACAACATTTCTTAACATTAGAGACCACTCACAACGTTTCTTAACATTAGAGATCACTCACAACGTTTCTTAACATTAGAAATCACTCACAACATGTCTTAACATTAGAGATCACTCACAACGTTTCTTAACATTAGAAATCACTCACAACATGTCTTAACATTAGAGATCACTCACAACGTTTCTTAACATTAGAAATCACTCACAACATTTCTTAACATTAGAAACCACTCACAACGTTTCTTAACATTAGAGATCACTCACAACATGTCTTAACATTAGAAATCACTCACAACATGTCTTAACATTAGAAATCACTCACAACATGTCTTAACATTAGAGATCACTCACAACGTTTCTTAACATTAGAAATCACTCACAACATTTCTTAACATTAGAGACCACTCACAACGTTTCTTAACATTAGAGATCACTCAAAACGTTTCTTAACATTAGAGACGACTCACAACATTTCTTAACATTATAGACCACTCACAACGTTTCTTAACATTAGAGATCACTCACAGCGTGTCTTAACATTAGAGATCACTCACAACATTTCTTAACATTAGAGATCACTCACAACATGTCTTAACATTAGAGATCACTCACAACATTTCTTAACATTAGAGACCACTCACAACGTTTCTTAACATTAGAGATCACTCAAAACGTTTCTTAACATTAGAGACGACTCACAACATTTCTTAACATTATAGACCACTCACAACGTTTCTTAACATTAGAGATCACTCACAGCGTGTCTTAACATTAGAGATCACTCACAACATTTCTTAACATTAGAGATCACTCACAACATGTCTTAACATTAGAGATCACTCACAACATTTCTTAACATTAGAGATCACTCACCACATTGCTTAACATTAGAGACCACTCACAACGTTTCTTAACATTAGAGATCACTCACAACGTTTCTTAACATTAGAGATCACTCACAACGTTTCTTAACATTAGAGACCACTCACAACGTTTCTTAACATTAGAGACCACTCACAACGTTTCTTAACATTTGAGATCACTCACAACGTTTCTTAACATTAGAGATCACTCACAACGTTTCTTAACATTATAAATCACTCACAACATGTCTTAACATTAGAGATCACTCACAACGTTTCTTAACATTAGAAATCACTCACAACATGTCTTAACATTAGAGATCACTCACAACGTTTCTTAACATTAGAAATCACTCACAACATTTCTTAACATTAGAGATCACTCACAACGTTTCTTAACATTAGAGATCACTCACAACGTTTCTTAACATTAGAGACCACTCACAACGTTTCTTAACATTAGAGATCACTCACAACGTTTCTTAACATTAGAGATCACTCACAACGTGTCTTAACATTAGAGATCACTCACAACGTTTCTTAACATTAGAGACCACTCACAACGTTTCTTAACATTAGAGATCACTCACAACGTTTCTTAACATTAGAGATCACTCACAACGTTTCTTAACATTAGAGATCACTCACAACATTTCTTAACATTGGAGATCACTCACAACATGTCTTAACATTAGAGATCACTCACAACATTTCTTAACATTAGAGATCAATCACAACATTTCTTAATATTAGAGACCACTCACAACTTTTCTTAACATTAGAGACCACTCACAACGTTTATTAACATTAGAGACCACTCACAACGTTTCTTAACATTAGAGATCACTCACAACGTTTCTTAACATTAGAGATCACTCACAACATGTCTTAACATTAGAGACCACTCACAACGTTTCTTAACATTAGAGATCACTCACAACGTTTCTTAACATTAGAGATCACTCACAACATGTCTTAACATTAGAGACCACTCACAACGTTTCTTAACATTAGAGATCACTCACAACGTTTCTTAACATTAGAGACCACTCACAACGTTTCTTAACATTAGAGATCACTCACAACATGTCTTAACATTAGAGACCACTCACAACGTTTCTTAACATTAGAGATCACTCACAACATGTCTTAACATTAGAGACCACTCACAACGTTTCTTAACATTAGAGATCACTCACAACATGTCTTAACATTAGAGCCACTCACAACATGTCTTAACATTAGAGACCACTCACAACGTTTCTTAACATTAGAGCCACTCACATCATGTCTTAACATTAGAGATCACTCACAACGTGTCTTAACATTAGAGATCACTCACAACGTGTTTTAACATTAGAGCCACTCACAACATGTCTTAACATTAGAGATCACTCACAACATGTCTTAACATTAGAGATCACTCACAACATGTCTTAACATTAGAGACCACTCACAACATTTCTTAACATTAGAGATCACTCACAACATGTCTTAACATTAGAGCCACTCACAACATGTCTTAACATTAGAGATCACTCACAACATGTCTTAATATTAGAGATCACTCACAACGGAGGTGTATATACATTGAGGCCAGGATTCAATCTGATCTCACTCTGTAAATGAAGGTTAAATCAAATGTAAAAGTCTGCCACGCACTTTTTAAAGGTAATGTTCGGAGTTAAATCAGACCATATTCAAAGTAAATGCTGCGTATGTTGACACAGTGGGGAATTACCTTTAAATGCTGCGTATGTCTAAATCCACCATCCCATTGAATCCCGGCCTTATACACTCATTTACACACACACACACACAAACACACTTATTCAAAGACCAAATGTACACCCGGCGATAGTGTTTGGCTGAACATAGCTGGTGGTAACATTTAAACGGCTAAACTTCTCTCCTCCTCCAGCACACGCCTCTGAATGCTCCAGGGATCTATATCAGAACTCTGATACCAGACGGTCCGGCGGAGTCTGACGGGAGGCTGAGGATTGGAGACCGGATACTAGCGGTTAACGGGACCAGCCTGATAGGAGCAGACTACCAGAGGTGAGGATACTAGCGGTTAACGGGACCAGCCTGATAGGAGCAGACTACCAGAGGTGAGGATACTAGCGGTTAACGGGACCAGCCTGATAGGAGCAGACTACCAGAGGTGAGGATACTAGAGGGACGAGCCTGATGGGAGCAGACTACCAGAGGTGAGGATACTAGGGGGACCAGCCTGATAGGAGCAGACTACCAGAGGTGAGGATACTAGGGGGACCAGCCTGATAGGAGCAGACTACCAGAGGTGAGGATACTAGGGGAACCAGCCTGATAGGAGCAGACTACCAGAGGTGAGGATACTAGGGGGACCAGCCTGATAGGAGCAGACTACCAGAGGTGAGGATACTAGCGGTTAACGGGACCAGCCTGATAGGAGCAGACTACCAGAGGTAGTGACCAGCCTGATAGGAGCAGACTACCAGAGGTGAGGATACTAGGGGGACCAGCCTGATAGGAGCAGACTACCAGAGGTGAGGATACTAGCGGTTAACGGGACCAGCCTGATAGGAGCAGACTACCAGAGGTGAGGATACTAGCGGTTAACGGGACCAGCCTGATAGGAGCAGACTCCCATAGGTGAAGATACTAGCGGTTAACGGGACCAGCCTGATAGGAGCAGACTACTAGAGGTGAGGATACTAGATACTAGGGGTACCAGCCTGATAGGAGAGGACTACCAGAGGTGAGGATACTAGCGGTTAACGGGACCAGCCTGATAGGAGCAGACTACCTCTCTCCTGTCTATCGTTAATATTGAATCTGTGGTGATCACTATGTAATACAACTCTACCTCTCTCCTTCCACCTTTCCTGTCTCTCTTTCCTCCGCTCCTCCCCCTTCTCCAGTGCTGTGGATCTGATTCGTCTAGGCGGAGGACGTCTGCGTTTCCTGGTGGCCAAGTCAGACCTGGAGGTCTCAGAGAAGATCAGCGCTTCGTCCTGCTGACTGGAGGGAACGGCGGGAATCTCCACGGGAACCGCTGCCCCCACAGCTCCACCAGGAGAGACGAGGAAGAGAGGAGATGGATTCCAGAAAGATGGACAGATCCTGGAACGAGGAGATGGGATTCCAGGAAGATGGACAGATCCTGGAACGAGGAGACACTCTCCTGGGAGAGAGACGGAGCTTTCCTTCAGTCCCTAGTATCACATGCACAGACACACACACACATCGGCCTCCTCCTCAGAACTCAGACGGTGATGGTTGGAGGAAAAAAACAAACTGAAAATCCACAAATGAATCGATCAAAAGCACCAAAACACTCTGGGAAGACTCAGGAATTGATCAGGAGTTTCGCGACACGAGGAGTCAACAGACACCTTAAAAAAAACAGACAGACATTCTAACGTTCTTTACTGCGCTGTTACCACGGTAACACACGCCCTGCCTGGATTGGCGGAGGTACCGAGTCAACACCCCCCCCCCCCCCCCCACACACACAACCCCCCTGACTCCCATTGTCTCTGAGTATGACTGCCAAGGCATTCCGACCAATCACCAGCGAATAGTCAGTGATTTGAAGCTAAGTCTAACCAATCAGTCTCGAGCGTTAACCCCTTCCAGCCGGGGTTCTTTTAAAGCACAGTGGAGTTAGTTAGGGGTCCGATGCTCCTCCCCTGAAGTCAACAATACAATGCATTCAATCCAACATGTTGTGGGGAATAGACTCAGGAGTTAGTTAGGGGTCCGATGCTCCTCCCCTGAAGTCAACAATACAATGCATTCAATCCAACATGTTGTGGGGAATAGACTCAGGAGTTAGTTTGGGGTCCGATGCTCCTCCCCTCCTCCCCTGAAGTCAACAATACAATGCATTCAATCAAACATGTTGTGGGGAATAGACTCAGAAGCAGGTTCACGTGTGTGTGAACACGTCTTTACTCATATTATAACCAAGAGATTGTATCTTTCTGATCTGTCCTTAAACCTGGGGCCACCGTTAAACAATCTGCTGACCGAACCATTGAGATTCAATGGGGAAATTGTCCCAAAATGATGATGTTGGCCTCTCATTGACAGTATATACATGGTATGTACTAACTGCTTGGTTATATGTACATATCAATGTGCCCTTCCACACTCTGTGTGGAGGACTGTTGGAGTGACATGCTCTATTGAAGAATGTTCTGGTGTTCTATTGAAGAATGTTGTGGTGTTCTATTGAAGAATGTTGTGATGTTCTATTGAAGAATGTTGTGATGTTCTGATGAAGAATGTTCTGGTGTTCTATTGAAGAATGTTCTGGTGTTCTATTGAAGAATGTTCTGGTGTTCTATTGAAGAATGTTCTGGTGTTCTATTGAAGAATGTTCTGATGCTCTATTGAAGAATATTGTGACGTTCTATTGTTCTGAAAGAATGTCATCATGAACCCTGTTTATAGCTGATGCTAACCTGTGTCCTGGTCTCGTCCACATTTCTAGACCATTAGAAGATTAGTGATCAGCACTTTCTGACCGCTTCCGCAGGTTGTTCTGAGGGCAGCTCCGACCTCTAGGGAACTGGCAGAACAAAGCCATTGGTTGGATGAAAATTCAGTGACATGTCAGTGGGCGGGGTTTACAGGCGAGAGTCAAATACGGAAAGGCCTTGGGTGGTAGGTTGCCACAAGTTCTCATTTACAACTGTGACCTGGCCAAGATAAAGCAAAGCAGTGCAACACAAACAACACAAAGTTACACGTTGAATAAACAAACATGCAGTCAATAACACAATAGAAAAAGTCTATGTAAATGAGGTAGGATAAGGGAGGTAAGGCAATAAATTCAGTTCGTTCCAGTCATTGGCACCAGAGAACTGTAAGGAAAGGCGGCCAAAGGAGGAATTGGCTTTGGGGGTGACCAGTGAGATATACCTGCTGGGACGCGTGCTACTATGGTGACCAGCGAGCTGAGATACGGCGGGGCTTTACCTAGCAAAGACTTATAGATGACCTGGAGCCAGTGGGTTTGGCGTTGAATATGAAGCGAGGGCCAGCCAACGAGAGAATACAGGTCGCAGTGCTGGGTGGTATATGGGGCTTTGGTGACAAAACGGATGGCACTGTGATAGACTGCATCCAGTTTGCTGAGTAGAGAGTTGGAGGCTATTTTGTAAATTACATCACCGAAGTCAAGGATCGGTAGGATGGTCAGTTTTACGAGGGTATGTTTGGCAGCATGAGTGAAGGAGGCTTTGTTGCGAAATAGGAATGCCGATTCTAGATTTAATTTTGGATTGGAGATGCTTAATGTGAGTCTGGAAGGGGAGTTTACAGTCTAACCAGACACCCAGGTATTTGTAGTTGTCCACGTATTCTAAGTCAGAACCGTCCAGAGTAGTGATGCTGGAGCGGCGGGCAGGTATGGGCAATGCTGTCCACTGATGGCCTCTGATGGCCCAGTGGACAAGGCCTCTGATGGCCCAGTGGACAAGGCCTCTGATGGCCCAGTGGACAAGGCCTCTGATGGCCCAGTGGACAAGGCCTCTGATGGCCCAGTGGACAAGGCCTCTGATGGCCCAGTGGACAAGGCCTCTGATAGACCAGTAGAATAGGGACTAGAAGGTCCCAGGTTCTAATCTTACCGATGGCCTTTGTTTATTTCAGCGTAAAGCTGATACCTAGAGTCAATAGTGCCCCCCCCCCGGCAATGACTTTAAAGTTTAATAATCCAGATCTGTTTACACTCTTAACATAAAGATACGTCTCCATGACGACCTCGGCAGCTGGTCAGAAAGATCGGATCACAATCGCCCACACCTGGGGGGAAATAAATAACGTAGGTACAATCTCCCTGACTACCTCGGCAGCTGGTCGGAAAGATCAGATCACAATCGCCCACACCTGGGTTGGAAAATAAATAACGTAGGTACAAATCAGAATGTGGAGAAGATCAGGACACATGTGAGCGCCAGGTATAAAACAGGCCCTGGAGGAGTTAAAGCCAATATCCTCGTGTGCGGTCGGTCGACACATAACAATGACATTATTATTTATTTCACCTTGTATTTTGTACTTCATAGTGTTAATGGTTTTGTACCAGTCCTCGTTTCATACAAGCATGCATGTCTCCGATCTGATGACGTTTCAATATTTATTCTCTTATTAAAGCACCACAGGGTCATTGACTATTTAATAAACTGTTGACAGGAAGTGACAACGTCTCTTTGTCCTCGTTCTTTGAGAGAGAGAAAAAAAAAAAGAAGAAGAAGTAAACTAGAAGGGTCGGGATTGAATGTAAGATGTGTTCTAGCCGCACGGCTCACGACGATGCAGTTTGAGGGGCCACTTGTACAGCTGCCTTGTACAGCTAGCTGCCTTGTACAGCTAGCTGCCTTGTACAGCTAGCTGCCTTGTACAGCTAGCTGCCTTGTACAGCTAGCTGCCTTGTACAGCTAGCTGCCTTGTACAGCTAGCTGCCTTGTACAGCTAGCTGCCTTGTACAGCTAGCTGCCTTGTACAGCGGCCTTGTACAGCGTTTAATGTGAATGTCGTCTCCCTGCAGACATCTTGGAACGCCTTTAAAAATGCCATGTTTTCAGCTGTGTAGTGATGTGCGCTATAGTTCATGTACATAAAACACTTTTTTTTTTAAAAAGACTGCTGGACACAGCAGATCAACGAGAGAATTTTAAATTTATTTAAAATTTATTTGTGCTACAAATTTTTAAAAACAGATCAAACATTTTAAAATACATTTTTACTTTTTCTTCTTTCTCAAAAAAAAAAAAAGATTTTTAATAGAATAGCAAAAAAATACTTTTAGCAAAACACATAAGATGGTCTCCACCTTGAAATAGCTTTCGTTTAGCAGTGTTTTTTTAAATTTATTTATTTTATGTTGGTTTTTTGTGCAACAATCATAGATTTTATATAAAGACTTGTGATCAGCAGATGAGAAAAACACCAAACGAGGGGTGGAAAAAAAAAAACATTGTGAAGTGTTACATATTGAAGTGTTACAAAATAAAAAATGATGTCCTGATTTAGTTCTAAAAACAGACAGGCTAAAATCTGAGGAATAGAACCTACAGAACCTAGTACATTCCATCAGTAGAACCACCTCTGGACCAGCACTCTACTGCCGAGACGAGAACACTAGGGGCGGGACAACTACTAGGCTACAGCACAGACACTACAGACTAAAGAGTCAGAGAGAAACAGGAGGGTGAGGAGTCAGAGAGAAACAGGAGGGTGAGGAGTCAAACAGGACAGAGTCAGAGAGAAACAGGAGGGGGAGGAGTCCAACAGGACAGAGTCAGAGAGAAACAGGAGGGGGAGGAGTCCAACAGGACAGAGTCAGAGAGAAACAGGAGGGGGAGGAGTCACAGGACAGAGTCAGAGAGAAACAGGAGGGTGAGGAGTCAAACAGGATAGAGTCAGAGAGAAACAGGAGGGTGAGGAGTCACAGGACAGAGTCAGAGAGAAACCGGAGGGTGAGGAGTCACAGGACAGAATCAGAGAGAAACCGGAGGGTGAGGAGTCACAGGACAGAGTCAGAGAGAAACAGGAGGGTGAGGAGTCAAACAGGACAGAGTCAGAGAGAAACCGGAGGGTGAGGAGTCCAACAGGACAGAGTCCAAGAGAAACAGGAGGGTGAGGAGTCCAACAGGACAGAGTCAGAGAGAAATAGGAGGGGGAGGAGTCCAACAGGACAGAGTCAGAGAGAAACAGGAGGGTGAGGAGTCACAGGACAGAGTCAGAGAGAAACAGAAGGGTGAGGAGTCCAACAGGACAGAGTCAGAGAGAAACAGGAGGGTGAGGAGTCAGAGAGAAACAGGAGGGTGAGGAGTCAAACAGGACAGAGTCAGAGAGAAACAGGAGGGTGAGGAGTCAGAGAGAAACAGGAGGGTGAGGAGTCAAACAGGACAGAGTCAGAGAGAAACAGGAGGGTGAGGAGTCACAGGACAGAGTCAGAGAGAAACAGGAGGGTGAGGAGTCACAGGACAGAGTCAGAGAGAAACAGGAGGGGGCGGAGTCACAGGACAGAGTCAGAGAGAAACAGGAGGGGGAGGAGTCAAACAGGACAGAGTCAGAGAGAAACAGGAGGGTGAGGAGTCAAACAGGACAGAGTCAGAGAGAAACAGGAGGGTGAGGAGTCAAACAGGACAGAGTCAGAGAGAAACAGGAGGGGGAGGAGTCAAACAGGACAGAGTCAGAGAGAAATAGGAGGGTGAGGAGCCAAACAGGACAGAGTCAGAGAGAAACAGGAGGGGGAGGAGTCCAACAGGACAGAGTCAGAGAGAAACAGGAGGGTGAGGAGTCAGAGAGAAACAGGAGGGTGAGGAGTCAAACAGGACAGAGTCAGAGAGAAACAGGAGGGGGAGGAGTCAAACAGGACAGAGTCAGAGAGAAACAGGAGGGGGAGGAGTCAAACAGGACAGAGTCAGAGAGAAACCGGAGGGTGAGGAGTCCAACAGGACAGAGTCAGAGAGAAACAGGAGGGTGAGGAGTCAAACAGGACAGAGTCAGAGAGAAACAGGAGGGTGAGGAGTCACACAGGACAGAGTCAGAGAGAAACAGGAGGGTGAGGAGTCAAACAGGACAGAGTCAGAGAGAAACAGGAGGGTGAGGAGTCAAACAGGACAGAGTCAGAGAGAAACAGGAGGGTGAGGAGTCAAACAGGACAGAGTCAGAGAGAAACAGGAGGGTGAGGAGTCAAACAGGACAGAGTCAGAGAGAAACAGGAGGGTGAGGAGTCACAGGACAGAGTCAGAGAGAAACAGGAGGGTGAGGAGTCACAGGACAGAGTCAGGTAGAAACGGGAGGGGGAGGAGTCAAACAGGACAGTCAGAGAGAAACAGGAGGGTGAGGAGTCAAACAGGACAGAGTCAGGTAGAAACGGGAGGGTGAGGAGTCACAGGACAGAGTCAGAGAGAAACAGGAGGGTGAGGAGTCAAACAGGACAGAGTCAGAGAGAAACAGGAGGGTGAGGAGTCACAGGACAGAGTCAGAGAGAAACAGGAGGGTGAGGAGTCACAGGACAGAGTCAGGTAGAAACGGGAGGGGGAGGAGTCAAACAGGACAGTCAGAGAGAAACAGGAGGGTGAGGAGTCAAACAGGACAGAGTCAGGTAGAAACGGGAGGGTGAGGAGTCACAGGACAGAGTCAGAGAGAAACAGGAGGGTGAGGAGTCAAACAGGACAGAGTCAGAGCGAAAGAAAAAGGGAGAGTTAGATTATTCTGATTTATTTTTTGTAAGTTATAAATTGTAGCTGTGTAGTTGAGTCGAGTTGGTCCCACCTTTCAATTCCCCCCGACAGAAAGGTTCTTCCCTGCTTACAGAGTATCACAGTCTTGTTTATTCTGTAACGTTGCAGAGAGAGAAGCAGGTTTCAGATCAGGACATGGGGTTTGTTGACTTGTAGGGAAGGGAGATGGAAGTTAGAACCTTCTGGCGGTCTGCAGTAGTGCACTATGTAGGGTACAGGATGCCATTAGGGAAGCAGGCTTCCAGAAGGTTCTACCTCCCATCCCTGCAAGTCACAAACACCATGTACCCGATCTGAAACGCGCTTCTCTCTCTGCAACGTTACAGAATAAAAGTCCTGTTCTGAAGCAACATTACAAAATAAAAGTCCTGTTCTGAAGCAACATTACAGAATAAAAGTCCTGTTCTGAAGCAGTCTGCAACGTTACAGAATAAAAGTCCTGTTCTGAAGCAACGTTACAAAATAAAAGTCCTGTTCTGAAGCAACGTTACAGAATAAAAGTCCTGTTCTGAAGCAACGTTACAGAATAAAAGTCCTGTTCTGAAGCAACGTTACAAAATAAAAGTCCTGTTCTGAAGCAACGTTACAAAATAAAAGTCCTGTTCTGAAGCAACATTACAGAATAAAAGTCCTGTTCTGAAGCAACGTTACAAAATAAAAGTCCTGTTCTGAAGCAACGTTACAAAATAAAAGTCCTGTTCTGAAGCAACATTACAAAATAAAAGTCCTGTTCTGAAGCAACATTACAAAATAAAAGTCCTGTTCTGAAGCAACATTACAAAATAAAAGTCCTGTTCTGAAGCAACATTACAAAATAAAAGTCCTGTTCTGAAGCAACATTACAAAATAAAAGTCCTGTTCTGAAGCAACATTACAAAATAAAAGTCCTGTTCTGAAGCAACATTACAAAATAAAAGTCCTGTTCTGAAGCAACGTTACAGAATAAAAGTCCTGTTCTGAAGCAACGTTACAGAATAAAAGTCCTGTTCTGAAGCAGTCTGCAACGTTACAGAATAAAAGTCCTGTTCTGAAGCAACGTTACAAAATAAAAGTCCTGTTCTGAAGCAACGTTACAAAATAAAAGTCCTGTTCTGAAGCAACATTACAAAATAAAAGTCCTGTTCTGAAGCAACATTACAAAATAAAAGTCTTCCTCCTTAACATTAAAAAACATTCTTTAATGTTAAAAGTAAAGGTTCCCTAGATAAAACAACAACAACAACAACAAAATTAGAAATATTTAAGGCTTTTTAAAGGGATAAAATGATCAAGATAATGCTAAAATATTAAACTGTACACACAGCTGAGATCCACACCTGGGGTCACACAGCTGAGATCCACACCTGGGGGTCACACAGCTGAGATCCACACCTGGGGGTCACACAGCTGAGATCCACACCTGGGGTCACACAGCTGAGATCCACACAGCTGAGATCCACACCTGGGGTCACACAGCTGAGATCCACACAGCTGAGATCCACACCTGGGGTCACACAGCTGAGATCCACACAGCTGAGATCCACGCCTGGGGTCACACAGCTGAGATCCACACAGCTGAGATCCACACCTGGGGTCACACAGCTGAGATCCACACCTGGGGTCACACAGCTGAGATCCACACCTGGGGTCACACAGGTGAGATCCACACCTGGGGTCACACAGGTGAGATCCACACCTGGGGTCACACAGGTGAGATCCACACCCGGGGTCACACAGGTGAGATCCACACCCGGGGTCACACAGCTGAGATCCACACAGCTGAGATCCACACCTGGGGTCACACAGCTGAGATCCACACAGCTGAGATCCACACCTGGGGTCACACACCTGGGGTCCCACAGGTGAGATCCACACCCGGGGTCCCACAGGTGAGATCCACACCCGGGGTCCCACAGGTGAGATCCACACCCGGGGTCCCACAGGTGAGATCCACACCCGGGGTCCCACAGGTGAGATCCACACCCGGGGTCCCACAGGTGAGATCCACACCCGGGGTCCCACAGGTGAGATCCACACCCGGGGTCCCACAGGTGAGATCCACACCCGGGGTCCCACAGGTGAGATCCACACCCGGGGTCCCACAGGTGAGATCCACACCCGGGGTCCCACAGGTGAGATCCACACCCGGGGTCACACAGCTGAGATCCACACCCGGGGTCACACAGCTGAGATCCACAGAGTAGTACAGAGTATTATAGTATCATATCAGTATCATATCACCTGTGTGACCCAGGTGTGGTATACAGTATTATAGTATAGTACATAGTATTATAGTACAGCGTATTATAGTATAGTACAGAGTATTATATTATAGTACAGAGTATTATATTATAGTACAGAGTATTATAGTACAGAGTATTATTGTATAGTACAGAGTATTATAGTACAGAGTATTATAGTATAGTACAGAGTATTGTAGTACAGTACCGAATATTATAGTATAGTACAGAGTATTATAGTACAGAGTATTATAGTAGAGTATTATAGTATAGTACAGAGTATTATAGTATAGTACAGAGTATTATAGCACAGAGTATTATAGTACAGAGTATTATAGTATAGTACAGAGTATTATAGTATAGTACAGAGTATTATGGTATAGTACAGAGTATTATAGTATAGTACAGAGTATTATAGTATAGTACAGAGTATTATAGTATAGTACAGAGTATTATAGTATAGTACAGAGTATTATAGTACAGAGTATTATAGTACAGAGTATTATAGTATAGTACAGAGTATTATAGTATAGTACAGAGTATTATAGTATAGTACAGAGTATTATAGTATAGTACAGAGTATTTGCAGTGTGTGTCGTTGACCCAGGTTAGAAATCAGCACCTTCTAATGATGAAATTAAACACAATCAGATCGTCTAAATTAGATTAGCCTCCTCCCTCCTCTCCTCTTTCCTCTCTTCCTCCCTCCTCTCCTCTCAACACACACTGGGTCCTGCAGGGCCCCTCTCCTGAGCCACAGCGTCTGCTGGTCCTTACCTCAAACCTAAAGCAGTACACGATGTTGGGAGTAGGGCTCTGGTCTGAAACAGTACACTACGTTGGGAATAGGGCTCTGGTCTGAGACAGTACACTACGTTGGGAGTAGGGCTCTGGTCTGAAACAGTACACTACGTTGGGAGTAGGGCTCTGGTCTGAAACAGTACACTACGTTGGGAGTAGGGCTCTGGTCTGAGGCAGTACACTACGTTGGGAGTAGGGCTCTGGTCTGAAGCAGTACACTACGTTGGGAGTAGGGCCCTGGTCCCAGGCAGTACACTACGTTGGGAGTAGGGCTCTGGTCTGAAGCAGTACACTACGTTGGGAGTAGGGCTCTGGTCTGAGGCAGTACACTACGTTGGGAGTAGGGCTCTGGTCTGAGGCAGTACACTACGTTGGGAGTAGGGCTCTGGTCTGAGGCAGTACACTAAGTTGGGAGATATGGTGCTAGGGGTTAAAGGTCAGGGACAGGCTTATTGATCACTGGCAGTTACGGATGACTGATCAGTGAGAGTTCAGTGACAGCTATCAGTAGGAGGTTTGAGGTCAGGGGTCAGAGGGTGAGCCAGCAGACACTGGGACCCAGGGGTCAGACTGGTGAGATGGTTCACCCAGAGAGGCTCCTCCTCCTCTAGACACCAGGTCAGGGGGTGAACCAGCAGACACTGGGACCCAGGGGTCAGACTGGTGAGATGGTTCACCCAGAGAGGCTCCTCCTCCTCTAGACACCAGGTCAGGGGGTGAACCAGCAGACACTGGGACCCAGGGGTCAGACTGGTGAGATGGTTCACCCAGAGAGGCTCCTCCTCCTCTAGACACCAGGTCAGGGGGTGAACCAGCAGACACTGGGACCCAGGGGTCAGACTGGTGAGATGGTTCACCCAGAGAGGCTCCTCCTCCTCTAGACACCAGGTCAGGGGGTGAACCAGCAGACACTGGGACCCAGGGGTCAGACTGGTGAGATGGTTCACCCAGAGATGCTCCTCCTCTAGACACCAGGTCAGGGGGTGAGAGTTCAGCAGTTCTACTTTCTGTTGTCGTGTGGCTGAGAACTCATGGCCACGATGACTGGCTGCTGAATGGGGGGAGGAGCCGCCTCGTCCTCCTCCATCTTAGGCCTCTTAGCCTGGGGGTCGCCTGGCACCTCCGGCCCAACATCAGGCCCCGCGCTGGGCTGTCTGCTCACCAGGACTGGGGGGGAGCTGGAGGCCTGGGCTGCCAGGATCTGGAGAGGACTGGTCAGAGCTGGGAGTGGGGATGGGAGGCAGGGGAGGTGAGGAAGAGGAGAGAGGAAGGACAGAGTCAGTACAACACCATAATGAGACATAACTCACCATGCATCAAATGAAATTAACATAACAACCATGTCAACAACAAAAAAAAACAACAACACCGGTTGCTAAGGTAGCCGTACCGTAAGCGTTGGCGACGCCGGTAGCCGTGGCGACGGCGGTGTGTTTGCCGTTCTGAGTGACAGGGCGGACAGGAAGTTGGTGCAGCCCCAGAGATAGGCCACGCCCCTCTGACCCCTGACCCCCCTGTTGAGCTCCCTCCAACGACTGGATCACTCGCTCCCTGTTCTGCTGCTGCGAGTCTGGGGGGGAGAAACGTATTAATATACTGAACACCGATATAAAACAACAATATAAAACAACATATAAAGTGTTTTGTTACACGAAGCTGAAATAAAATATCCCAGAAATGTTCCATACGTACAAAAATGCTAATTTCTATAAAATGTTGTGCACAAATTTGTTTACGTCGCTGTTAGTGAGCATTTCTCCTTTGTCAAGATAATCCATCCACCCGACAGGTGTGGCATGTCAAGATTGCCGATTAAACGGCATGAGTATTACACAGGTGCACCTTGTGCTGGGGGACAATAAAAGGCCCCTCTAAAATGTGCAGTTTTGTCACACATCACAACGCAATGCAACAGGCGTCTCAAGTTGAGGGAGCGTGGAATCGGCATGCTGACTGCAGGGAATGTCCGCCAGAGAATTGAATGTTAATTTCTCTACCATGAGCCACCTCCAACGTGAGGAAGCCAAAATGGCCACTGGCCTCGCTGGAGAAGCCGTCACCTCATGCTTCAGCATGATAATGTACCAGAGCCCCATGTTGCAAGGATCTGTACACAGTTCCTGGAAGATGAAAGTGTCCCAGTTCTTCCACGGCCTGCAGACTCACCTTCATGTTTTATTTTAAAGTGACATATAATATAATATAAATATATATATATATATAATATAAATATATATATATATATATAATATAAATATATTTATATTATATATATATATATAATATAAATATATATAATATAAATAAATATATAAATAAATATATAAATAAATAAATAAATAAATATATAAATAAATAAATAAATAAATATATTATATCTGTGACCAACACATGCCTTTGTTCCCAGTCATGTGAAATCCATAGATTAGATGAATTTATTTCAGATGGACTCATTTCCTGAACTGTAACTTGATTAAAATCTTTTAAATTGTTGCATTTATAATTATTTATTTTGGTGTGTTAGGAAAAATTCAATTCTGGACATTTTCCTTGCCACCAAAATAAAAGTTGACATAAATAGGTGTATAAAATAATCCTGTACCTCCTTTTCCCTGTTTATTTATGTATACACCTATTTTATGTCCACTTTTATTTTGGGGAAAAAAAAGTCAGATTTTGAATAAAAATCGACCAGATTCATAAAAACAAACAGCAGCTGGAAGACAAACTGTGGAAAAAATACCGTGAGGTCTATTACACCTGTTGTGTTCGGTGAATGTGACAAATACAATTTGATTTGACATGTCTGGGTGAGAGATATGTAGAACATACAGTATTCAGACCAGATTCACTCACATTTTGCACGCCCAATTTTTCAGTTTTTGATTTGTTAAAAAAGTTTGAAATATCCAATAAATGTCGTTCCACTTCATGATTGTGTCCCACTTGTTGTTGATTCTTCACAAAAAAATACAGTTTTATATCTTTATGTTTGAAGCCTGAAATGTGGCAAAAGGTCGCAAAGTTCAAGGGGGCCCGAATACTTTACCAGAAGGCACCGTTTATACACAGTATGCATCAGATCCATAAGGAACCCTATAAACCTTCAGCACAATACACTCGTGGAGATTTCAAAGGATTTGATTGGTGTAAGCAATATGGTTCCATTTCTACCTAGCCTATCAGAGGGCGAGGTAGAACTATTGCTATATTACTATGACTGGTCAGGAGGGTTCATTTGGGATTGGGGTCACAATCTAGCCGTACCTCTCTGCTCGCCGGTGCCCTCTGCTCCCTGCTGGCCAGCGCCGGTATTACCACGACTCTGGCCCCCGCCGGGGGTGAGGATGTACCCATTCGGGGGGTGGGAGGCCGTAGCCGTGGTGACCAGACGGAGCATGGTGAGGGTGTTGGGGGGGCTCTGCAGCATGTGGAGGGTCTGTCCCCCGGCGACTCCGGGGCCCGAGAACAAGGCCAGGGGTTTACCCATCCCCGAGGGCAGGGGGTGGGGCGGGGCGGCCATGATCACAGGCTGGCCATGTACTGGAGAACCTGGGACACACACACACACACAAACACTGTCTTTAGTTGTCTGAGCATCTGTAGATGTGTCCCTACCTGGGTAGCTCTGCATCTAGTGAGGAGGACAGGTTATGGTGTAGATGTGTCCCTACCTGGGAAGCTCTGTATCTAGTGAGGAGGACAGGTTATGGTGTAGATGTGTCCCTACCTGGGAAGCTCTGTATCTAGTGAGGAGGACAGGTTATGGTGTAGATGTGTCCCTACCTGGGGAGCTCTGTATCTAGTGAGGACAGGTTATGGTGTAGATGTGTCCCTACCTGGGGAGCTCTGTATCTAGTGAGGACAGGTTATGGTGTAGATGTGTCCCTACCTGGGGAGCTCTGTATCTAGTGAGGACAGGTTATGGTGTAGATGTGTCCCTACCTGGGTAGCTCTGTATCTAGTGAGGAGGACAGGTTATGGTGTAGATGTGTCCCTACCTGGGTAGCTCTGCATCTAGTGAGGAGGACAGGTTATGGTGTAGATGTGTCCCTACCTGGGGAGCTCTGTATCTAGTGAGGAGGACAGGTTATGGTGTAGATGTGTTCCTACCTGGGGCGCTCTGTATCTAGTGAGGAGGACAGGTTATGGTGTAGATGTGTCCCTACCTGGGGAGCTCTGTATCTAGTGAGGAGGACATGTTATGGTGTAGATGTGTCCCTACCTGGGGAGCTCTGTATCTAGTGAGGAGGACATGTTATGGTGTAGATGTGTCCCTACCTGGGGAGCTCTGTATCTAGTGAGGAGGACAGGTTATGGTGTAGATGTGTCCCTACCTGGGGAGCTCTGTATCTAGTGAGGAGGACAGGTTATGGTGTAGATGTGTCCCTACCTGGGGAGCTCTGTATCTAGTGAGGACAGGTTATGGTGTAGATGTGTCCCTACCTGGGGAGCTCTGTATCTAGTGAGGAGGACAGGTTATGGTGTAGATGTGTCCCTACCTGGGGAGCTCTGTATCTAGTGAGGAGGACAGGTTATGGTGTAGATGTGTCCCTACCTGGGGAGCTCTGTATCTAGTGAGGACAGGTTATGGTGTAGATGTGTCCCTACCTGGGTAGCTCTGTATCTAGTGAGGACAGGTTATGGTGTAGATGTGTCCCTACCTGGGTAGCTCTGTATCTAGTGAGGACAGGTTATGGTGTAGATGTGTCCCTACCTGGGGAGCTCTGTATCTAGTGAGGAGGACAGGTTATGGTGTAGATGTGTCCCTACCTGGGGAGCTCTGTATCTAGTGAGGAGGACAGGTTATGGTGTAGATGTGTCCCTACCTGGGGAGCTCTGTATCTAGTGAGGAGGACAGGTTATGGTGTAGATGTGTCCCTACCTGGGGAGCTCTGTATCTAGTGAGGACAGGTTATGGTGTAGATGTGTCCCTACCTGGGTAGCTCTGTATCTAGTGAGGAGGACAGGTTATGGTGTAGATGTGTCCCTACCTGGGGAGCTCTGTATCTAGTGAGGAGGACAGGTTATGGTGTAGATGTGTCCCTACCTGGGGAGCTCTGTATCTAGTGAGGAGGACAGGTTATGGTGTAGATGTGTCCCTACCTGGGGAGCTCTGTATCTAGTGAGGAGGACAGGTTATGGTGTAGATGTGTCCCTACCTGGGGAGCTCTGTATCTAGTGAGGAGGACAGGTTATGGTGTAGATGTGTCCCTACCTGGGGAGCTCTGTATCTAGTGAGGAGGACAGTTTGTGGTGTAGATGTGTTCCTACCTGGGGCGCTCTGTGTATATCTGTACTCTGGTACGGAGGCCAGTTTGTGAGCGAGGTCGTGGTGGTGAGACAGAGGAGATCCCTCTCTAGAGAGACACTCTGGGGTCTGAAGACCACTGGAGGGAGGGGAGAGGAGACCCTGGTGGGTGGGGGAGGCTGGGGCACTCCTAGAGAGGGGGAATGGTTAGGGCATTAACACAGTGCAAACACAACACCCTCCAGCGAAACAACACACCACCCCGCTCCCCCCCCCCTCCGGAGAAACACACCCCCCTCTCCTCTCAGACTGAGAATGGGACTTTTCATAAGGTGAGAGCGAACACACACTCCAGGATTGTTTCAGACACACACCTTACTGAGAGAGACTTACTTTGTTCTATCCAATCAAACGAGAGCAGAAGCAGAGAGGGGAGAGAGTTAAACAGAAAGACAGATTAGAACTGTTTAACTGACAGAGGACAGAGAGGGAGTTAAACAGAGGCAGAAACAGACAGATTATAACTGTTTAACTGAGGGTTTACAGGTCAATACATTAAGGAGGGTCTGAAGAGAAGCTACTGTGTGTGCAGGCTTTTACTACAACCCTGCACTATAACACACCTGGTTCTACTAACAGTTGCTCTTCACGAACTTGATTAGCTAGAGGTCAGCTAGAGGTCAGGGATTAGCTAGTGGTCAGCTAGAGATCAGGGATTAGCTAGAGGTCAGGGTTCAGGGGTCGTACCTGGACGAGAGCGGTCCGAACGGCGTGCGGAAGCAGGCCACGCCCCTCTGCCGTCTCTTCCTGAAGGCTTGTTCCACCAGCTTGCCCTCGGAGGCCGAGTCCACGCGCCAGAAACTACCTTTCCCAGGCTCCTCCTGGCTACGAGCCACCTTCAGGAAGTAACGGTTCAGAGACAGGTTGTGGCGGATCGAGTTCTGGGAACAGAGGAAGGGGAGGAGAGTTGGTGATACTTCGGAGAGAGAACACAAATTTACATCAAAAACCTAGTTACCTGGTAGTAGGGGTAGGTGACGTGTCTAGTTACCTGGTAGTAGGGGTAGGTGACGTGTCTAGTTACCTGGTAGTAGGGGTAGGTGACGTGTCTAGTTACCTGGTAGTAGGGGTAGGTGACGTGTCTAGTTACCTGGTAGTAGGGGTAGGTGACGTGTCTAGTTACCTGGTAGTAGGGGTAGGTGACGTGTCTAGTTACCTGGTAGTAGGGGTAGGTGACGTGTCTAGTTACCTGGTAGTAGGGGTAGGTGACGTGTCTAGTTACCTGGTAGTAGGGGTAGGTGACGTGTCTAGTTACCTGGTAGTAGGGGTAGGTGACGTGTCTAGTTACCTGGTAGTAGGGGTAGGTGACGTGTCTAGTTACCTGGTAGTAGGGGTAGGTGACGTGTCTAGTTACCTGGTAGTAGGGGTAGGTGACGTGTCTAGTTACCTGGTAGTAGGGGTAGGTGACGTGTCTAGTTACCTGGTAGTAGGGGTAGGTGACGTGTCTAGTTACCTGGTAGTAGGGGTAGGTGACGTGTCTAGTTACCTGGTAGTAGGGGTAGGTGACGTGTCTAGTTACCTGGTAGTAGGGGTAGGTGACGTGTCTAGTTACCTGGTAGTAGGGGTAGGTGACGTGTCTAGTTACCTGGCAGTAGGGGTAGGTGACGTGTATAGTTACCTGGTAGTAGGGGTAGGTGACGTGTCTAGTTACCTGGTAGTAGGGGTAGGTGACGTGTCTAGTTACCTGGTAGTAGGGGTAGGTGACGTGTCTAGTTACCTGGTAGTAGGGGTAGGTGACGTGTCTAGTTACCTGGTAGTAGGGGTAGGTGATGTGTCTAGTTACCTGGTAGTAGGGGTAGGTGATGTGTCTAGTTACCTGGTAGTAGGGGTAGGTGATGTGTCTAGTTACCTGGTAGTAGGGGTAGGTGACGTGTCTAGTTACCTGGTAGTAGTGGTAGGTGATGTGTCTAGTTACCTGGTAGGTGATGTGTCTAGTTACCTGGTAGTAGGGGTAGGTGATGTGTCTAGTTACCTGGTAGGTGATGTGTCTAGTTACCTGGTAGTAGGGGTAGGTGACGTGTCTAGTTACCTGGTAGTAGGGGTAGGTGACGTGTCTAGTTACCTGGTAGTAGGGGTAGGTGACGTGTCTAGTTACCTGGTAGTAGGGGTAGGTGACGTGTATAGTTACCTGGTAGTAGGGGTAGGTGACGTGTCTAGTTACCTGGTAGTAGGGGTAGGTGACGTGTCTAGTTACCTGGTAGTAGGGGGTAGGTGACGTGTCTAGTTACCTGGTAGTAGGGGGTAGGTGACGTGTCTAGTTACCTGGTAGTAGGGGGTAGGTGTGTGTCTAGTTACCTGGTAGTAGGGGTAGGTGACGTGTCTAGTTACCTGGTAGTAGGGGTAGGTGACGTGTCTAGTTACCTGGTAGTAGGGGTAGGTGATGTGTCTAGTTACCTGGTAGGTGATGTGTCTAGTTACCTGGTAGTAGGGGTAGGTGACGTGTCTAGTTACCTGGTAGTAGGGGTAGGTGACGTGTCTAGTTACCTGGTAGTAGGGGTAGGTGACGTGTCTAGTTACCTGGTAGTAGGGGTAGGTGACGTGTATAGTTACCTGGTAGTAGGGGTAGGTGACGTGTCTAGTTACCTGGTAGTAGGGGTAGGTGACGTGTCTAGTTACCTGGTAGTAGGGGGTAGGTGACGTGTCTAGTTACCTGGTAGTAGGGGGTAGGTGTGTGTCTAGTTACCTGGTAGTAGGGGTAGGTGACGTGTCTAGTTACCTGGTAGTAGGGGTAGGTGACGTGTCTAGTTACCTGGTAGTAGGGGTAGGTGACGTGTCTAGTTACCTGGTAGTAGGGGTAGGTGACGTGTCTAGTTACCTGGTAGTAGGGGTAGGTGACGTGTCTAGTTACCTGGTAGTAGGGGTAGGTGACGTGTCTAGTTACCTGGTAGTAGGGGTAGGTGACGTGTATAGTTACCTGGTAGTAGGGGTAGGTGACGTGTCTAGTTACCTGGTAGTAGGGGTAGGTGACGTGTCTAGTTACCTGGTAGTAGGGGGTAGGTGACGTGTCTAGTTACCTGGTAGTAGGGGGTAGGTGTGTGTCTAGTTACCTGGTAGTAGGGGTAGGTGACGTGTCTAGTTACCTGGTAGTAGGGGTAGGTGATGTGTCTAGTTACCTGGTAGGTGATGTGTCTAGTTACCTGGTAGTAGGGGTAGGTGACGTGTCTAGTTACCTGGTAGTAGGGGTAGGTGACGTGTCTAGTTACCTGGTAGTAGGGGTAGGTGACGTGTCTAGTTACCTGGTAGTAGGGGTAGGTGACGTGTATAGTTACCTGGTAGTAGGGGTAGGTGACGTGTCTAGTTACCTGGTAGTAGGGGTAGGTGACGTGTCTAGTTACCTGGTAGTAGGGGGTAGGTGACGTGTCTAGTTACCTGGTAGTAGGGGGTAGGTGTGTGTCTAGTTACCTGGTAGTAGGGGTAGGTGACGTGTCTAGTTACCTGGTAGTAGGGGTAGGTGACGTGTCTAGTTACCTGGTAGTAGGGGTAGGTGACGTGTCTAGTTACCTGGTAGTAGGGGTAGGTGACGTGTCTAGTTACCTGGTAGTAGGGGTAGGTGACGTGTCTAGTTACCTGGTAGTAGGGGTAGGTGACGTGTCTAGTTACCTGGTAGTAGGGGTAGGTGACGTGTCTAGTTACCTGGTAGTAGGGGTAGGTGACGTGTCTAGTTACCTGGTAGTAGGGGTAGGTGACGTGTCTAGTTACCTGGTAGTAGGGGTAGGTGACGTGTCTAGTTACCTGGTAGTAGGGGTAGGTGACGTGTCTAGTTACCTGGTAGTAGGGGTAGGTGACGTGTCTAGTTACCTGGTAGTAGGGGTAGGTGACGTGTCTAGTTACCTGGTAGTAGGGGTAGGTGACGTGTCTAGTTACCTGGTAGTAGGGGTAGGTGACGTGTCTAGTTACCTGGTAGTAGGGGTAGGTGACGTGTCTAGTTACCTGGTAGTAGGGGTAGGTGACGTGTCTAGTTACCTGGTAGTAGGGGTAGGTGACGTGTCTAGTTACCTGGTAGTAGGGGTAGGTGACGTGTCTAGTTACCTGGTAGTAGGGGTAGGTGACGTGTCTAGTTACCTGGTAGTAGGGGTAGGTGACGTGTCTAGTTACCTGGTAGTAGGGGTAGGTGACGTGTCTAGTTACCTGGTAGTAGGGGTAGGTGACGTGTCTAGTTACCTGGTAGTAGGGGTAGGTGACGTGTCTAGTTACCTGGTAGTAGGGGTAGGTGACGTGTCTAGTTACCTGGTAGTAGGGGTAGGTGACGTGTCTAGTTACCTGGTAGTAGGGGTAGGTGACGTGTCTAGTTACCTGGTAGTAGGGGTAGGTGACGTGTCTAGTTACCTGGTAGTAGGGGTAGGTGACGTGTCTAGTTACCTGGTAGTAGGGGTAGGTGACGTGTCTAGTTACCTGGTAGTAGGGGTAGGTGACGTGTCTAGTTACCTGGTAGTAGGGGTAGGTGACGTGTCTAGTTACCTGGTAGTAGGGGTAGGTGACGTGTCTAGTTACCTGGTAGTAGGGGTAGGTGACGTGTCTAGTTACCTGGTAGTAGGGGTAGGTGACGTGTCTAGTTACCTGGTAGTAGGGGTAGGTGACGTGTCTAGTTACCTGGTAGTAGGGGTAGGTGACGTGTCTAGTTACCTGGCAGTAGGGGTAGGTGACGTGTATAGTTACCTGGTAGTAGGTGTAGGTGACGTGTCTAGTTACCTGGTAGTAGGGGTAGGTGACGTGTCTAGTTACCTGGTAGTAGGGGTAGGTGACGTGTCTAGTTACCTGGTAGTAGGGGTAGGTGACGTGTCTAGTTACCTGGTAGTAGGGGTAGGTGATGTGTCTAGTTACCTGGTAGTAGGGGTAGGTGATGTGTCTAGTTACCTGGTAGTAGGGGTAGGTGATGTGTCTAGTTACCTGGTAGTAGGGGTAGGTGACGTGTCTAGTTACCTGGTAGTAGTGGTAGGTGATGTGTCTAGTTACCTGGTAGGTGATGTGTCTAGTTACCTGGTAGTAGGGGTAGGTGATGTGTCTAGTTACCTGGTAGGTGATGTGTCTAGTTACCTGGTAGTAGGGGTAGGTGACGTGTCTAGTTACCTGGTAGTAGGGGTAGGTGACGTGTCTAGTTACCTGGTAGTAGGGGTAGGTGACGTGTCTAGTTACCTGGTAGTAGGGGTAGGTGACGTGTATAGTTACCTGGTAGTAGGGGTAGGTGACGTGTCTAGTTACCTGGTAGTAGGGGTAGGTGACGTGTCTAGTTACCTGGTAGTAGGGGGTAGGTGACGTGTCTAGTTACCTGGTAGTAGGGGGTAGGTGTGTGTCTAGTTACCTGGTAGTAGGGGTAGGTGACGTGTCTAGTTACCTGGTAGTAGGGGTAGGTGACGTGTCTAGTTACCTGGTAGTAGGGGTAGGTGATGTGTCTAGTTACCTGGTAGGTGATGTGTCTAGTTACCTGGTAGTAGGGGTAGGTGACGTGTCTAGTTACCTGGTAGTAGGGGTAGGTGACGTGTCTAGTTACCTGGTAGTAGGGGTAGGTGACGTGTCTAGTTACCTGGTAGTAGGGGTAGGTGACGTGTATAGTTACCTGGTAGTAGGGGTAGGTGACGTGTCTAGTTACCTGGTAGTAGGGGTAGGTGACGTGTCTAGTTACCTGGTAGTAGGGGGTAGGTGACGTGTCTAGTTACCTGGTAGTAGGGGGTAGGTGTGTGTCTAGTTACCTGGTAGTAGGGGTAGGTGACGTGTCTAGTTACCTGGTAGTAGGGGTAGGTGACGTGTCTAGTTACCTGGTAGTAGGGGTAGGTGACGTGTCTAGTTACCTGGTAGTAGGGGTAGGTGACGTGTCTAGTTACCTGGTAGTAGGGGTAGGTGACGTGTCTAGTTACCTGGTAGTAGGGGTAGGTGACGTGTCTAGTTACCTGGTAGTAGGGGTAGGTGACGTGTCTAGTTACCTGGTAGTAGGGGTAGGTGACGTGTCTAGTTACCTGGTAGTAGGGGTAGGTGACGTGTCTAGTTACCTGGTAGTAGGGGTAGGTGACGTGTCTAGTTACCTGGTAGTAGGGGTAGGTGACGTGTCTAGTTACCTGGTAGTAGGGGTAGGTGACGTGTCTAGTTACCTGGTAGTAGGGGTAGGTGACGTGTCTAGTTACCTGGTAGTAGGGGTAGGTGACGTGTCTAGTTACCTGGTAGTAGGGGTAGGTGACGTGTCTAGTTACCTGGTAGTAGGGGTAGGTGACGTGTCTAGTTACCTGGTAGTAGGGGTAGGTGACGTGTCTAGTTACCTGGTAGTAGGGGTAGGTGACGTGTCTAGTTACCTGGTAGTAGGGGTAGGTGACGTGTCTAGTTACCTGGTAGTAGGGGTAGGTGACGTGTCTAGTTACCTGGTAGTAGGGGTAGGTGACGTGTCTAGTTACCTGGTAGTAGGGGTAGGTGACGTGTCTAGTTACCTGGTAGTAGGGGTAGGTGACGTGTCTAGTTACCTGGTAGTAGGGGTAGGTGACGTGTCTAGTTACCTGGTAGTAGGGGTAGGTGACGTGTCTAGTTACCTGGTAGTAGGGGTAGGTGACGTGTCTAGTTACCTGGTAGTAGGGGTAGGTGACGTGTCTAGTTACCTGGTAGTAGGGGTAGGTGACGTGTCTAGTTACCTGGTAGTAGGGGTAGGTGACGTGTCTAGTTACCTGGTAGTAGGGGTAGGTGACGTGTCTAGTTACCTGGTAGTAGGGGTAGGTGACGTGTCTAGTTACCTGGTAGTAGGGGTAGGTGACGTGTCTAGTTACCTGGTAGTAGGGGTAGGTGACGTGTCTAGTTACCTGGTAGTAGGGGTAGGTGACGTGTCTAGTTACCTGGTAGTAGGGGTAGGTGACGTGTCTAGTTACCTGGTAGTAGGGGTAGGTGACGTGTCTAGTTACCTGGTAGTAGGGGTAGGTGACGTGTCTAGTTACCTGGTAGTAGGGGTAGGTGACGTGTCTAGTTACCTGGTAGTAGGGGTAGGTGACGTGTCTAGTTACCTGGTAGTAGGGGTAGGTGACGTGTCTAGTTACCTGGTAGTAGGGGTAGGTGACGTGTCTAGTTACCTGGTAGTAGGGGTAGGTGACGTGTCTAGTTACCTGGTAGTAGGGGTAGTTGACGTGTCTAGTTACCTGGTAGTAGGGGTAGGTGACGTGTCTAGTTACCTGGTAGTAGGGGTAGGTGACGTGTCTAGTTACCTGGTAGTAGGGGTAGGTGACGTGTCTAGTTACCTGGTAGTAGGGGTAGGTGACGTGTCTAGTTACCTGGTAGTAGGGGTAGGTGACGTGTCTAGTTACCTGGTAGTAGGGGTAGGTGACGTGTCTAGTTACCTGGTAGTAGGGGTAGGTGACGTGTCTAGTTACCTGGTAGTAGGGGTAGGTGACGTGTCTAGTTAAATGGTAGTAGGGGTAGGTGATGTGTCTAGTTACCTGGTAGTAGTGGTAGGTGACGTGTCTAGTTACCTGGTAGGTGACGTGTCTAGTTACCTGGTAGTAGGGGTAGGTGACGTGTCTAGTTACCTGGTAGTAGGGGTAGGTGATGTGTCTAGTTACCTGGTAGTAGGGGTAGGTGACGTGTCTAGTTACCTGGTAGTAGGGGTAGGTGACGTGTCTAGTTACCTGGTAGTAGGGGTAGGTGATGTGTCTAGTTACCTGGTAGTAGGGGTAGGTGACGTGTCTAGTTACCTGGTAGTAGGGGTAGGTGACGTGTCTAGTTACCTGGTAGTAGGGGTAGGTGATGTGTCTAGTTACCTGGTAGTAGGGGTAGGTGACGTGTCTAGTTACCTGGTAGTAGGGGTAGGTGACGTGTCTAGTTACCTGGTAGTAGTGGTAGGTGATGTGTCTAGTTACCTGGTAGGTGATGTGTCTAGTTACCTGGTAGTAGGGGTAGGTGATGTGTCTAGTTACCTGGTAGGTGATGTGTCTAGTTACCTGGTAGTAGGGGTAGGTGATGTGTCTAGTTACCTGGTAGGTGATGTGTCTAGTTACCTGGTAGTAGGGGTAGGTGATGTGTCTAGTTACCTGGTAGTAGGGGTAGGTGATGTGTCTAGTTACCTGGTAGTAGGGGTAGGTGATGTGTCTAGTTACCTGGTAGGTGATGTGTCTAGTTACCTGGTAGTAGGGGTAGGTGACGTGTCTAGTTACCTGGTAGTAGGGGTAGGTGACGTGTCTAGTTACCTGGTAGTAGGGGTAGGTGATGTGTCTAGTTACCTGGTAGTAGGGGTAGGTGACGTGTCTAGTTACCTGGTAGTAGGGGTAGGTGACGTGTCTAGTTACCTGGTAGTAGTGGTAGGTGATGTGTCTAGTTACCTGGTAGGTGATGTGTCTAGTTACCTGGTAGTAGGGGTAGGTGATGTGTCTAGTTACCTGGTAGGTGATGTGTCTAGTTACCTGGTAGTAGGGGTAGGTGATGTGTCTAGTTACCTGGTAGGTGATGTGTCTAGTTACCTGGTAGTAGGGGTAGGTGATGTGTCTAGTTACCTGGTAGTAGGGGTAGGTGATGTGTCTAGTTACCTGGTAGTAGGGGTAGGTGATGTGTCTAGTTACCTGGTAGGTGATGTGTCTAGTTACCTGGTAGTAGGGGTAGGTGATGTGTCTAGTTACCTGGTAGTAGGGGTAGGTGATGTGTCTAGTTACCTGGTAGTAGGGGTAGGTGATGTGTCTAGTTACCTGGTAGTAGGGGTAGGTGACGTGTCTAGTTACCTGGTAGTAGGGGTAGGTGACGTGTCTAGTTACCTGGTAGTAGGGGTAGGTGATGTGTCTAGTTACCTGGTAGTAGGGGTAGGTGACGTGTCTAGTTACCTGGTAGTAGGGGTAGGTGATGTGTCTAGTTACCTGGTAGTAGGGGTAGGTGACGTGTCTAGTTACCTGGTAGTAGGGGTAGGTGACGTGTCTAGTTACCTGGTAGTAGGGGTAGGTGATGTGTCTAGTTACCTGGTAGTAGGGGTAGGTGACGTGTCTAGTTACCTGGTAGTAGGGGTAGGTGACGTGTCTAGTTACCTGGTAGTAGTGGTAGGTGATGTGTCTAGTTACCTGGTAGGTGATGTGTCTAGTTACCTGGTAGTAGGGGTAGGTGATGTGTCTAGTTACCTGGTAGGTGATGTGTCTAGTTACCTGGTAGTAGGGGTAGGTGATGTGTCTAGTTACCTGGTAGGTGATGTGTCTAGTTACCTGGTAGTAGGGGTAGGTGATGTGTCTAGTTACCTGGTAGTAGGGGTAGGTGATGTGTCTAGTTACCTGGTAGTAGGGGTAGGTGATGTGTCTAGTTACCTGGTAGGTGATGTGTCTAGTTACCTGGTAGTAGGGGTAGGTGACGTGTCTAGTTACCTGGTAGTAGGGGTAGGTGACGTGTCTAGTTACCTGGTAGTAGGGGTAGGTGATGTGTCTAGTTACCTGGTAGTAGGGGTAGGTGACGTGTCTAGTTACCTGGTAGTAGGGGTAGGTGACGTGTCTAGTTACCTGGTAGTAGTGGTAGGTGATGTGTCTAGTTACCTGGTAGGTGATGTGTCTTTTTACCTGGTAGTAGGGGTAGGTGATGTGTCTAGTTACCTGGTAGGTGATGTGTCTAGTTACCTGGTAGTAGGGGTAGGTGATGTGTCTAGTTACCTGGTAGGTGATGTGTCTAGTTACCTGGTAGTAGGGGTAGGTGATGTGTCTAGTTACCTGGTAGTAGGGGTAGGTGATGTGTCTAGTTACCTGGTAGTAGGGGTAGGTGATGTGTCTAGTTACCTGGTAGGTGATGTGTCTAGTTACCTGGTAGTAGGGGTAGGTGATGTGTCTAGTTACCTGGTAGTAGGGGTAGGTGATGTGTCTAGTTACCTGGTAGTAGGGGTAGGTGATGTGTCTAGTTACCTGGTAGTAGGGGTAGGTGACGTGTCTAGTTACCTGGTAGTAGGGGTAGGTGACGTGTCTAGTTACCTGGTAGTAGGGGTAGGTGATGTGTCTAGTTACCTGGTAGTAGGGGTAGGTGACGTGTCTAGTTACCTGGTAGTAGGGGTAGGTGATGTGTCTAGTTACCTGGTAGTAGGGGTAGGTGACGTGTCTAGTTACCTGGTAGTAGGGGTAGGTGATGTGTCTAGTTACCTGGTAGTAGGGGTAGGTGATGTGTCTAGTTACCTGGTAGTAGGGGTAGGTGATGTGTCTAGTTACCTGGTAGTAGGGGTAGGTGATGTGTCTAGTTACCTGGTAGTAGGGGTAGGTGACGTGTCTAGTTACCTGGTAGTAGGGGTAGGTGACGTGTCTAGTTACCTGGTAGTAGGGGTAGGTGTGTGTCTAGTTACCTGGTAGTAGGGGTAGGTGACGTGTCTAGTTACCTGGTAGTAGGGGTAGGTGTGTGTCTAGTTACCTGGTAGTAGTGGTAGGGGTAGGTGATGTGTCTAGTTACCTGGTAGGTGACGTGTCTAGTTACCTGGTAGTAGGGGTAGGTGACGTGTCTAGTTACCTGGTAGTAGGGGTAGGTGACGTGTCTAGTTACCTGGTAGTAGGGGTAGGTGACGTGTCTAGTTACCTGGTAGTAGGGGTAGGTGATGTGTCTAGTTACCTGGTAGTAGGGGTAGGTGACGTGTCTAGTTACCTGGTAGTAGGGGTAGGTGACGTGTCTAGTTACCTGGTAGTAGGGGTAGGTGACGTGTCTAGTTACCTGGTAGTAGGGGTAGGTGACGTGTCTAGTTACCTGGTAGTAGGGGTAGGTGACGTGTCTAGTTACCTGGTAGTAGGGGTAGGTGACGTGTCTAGTTACCTGGTAGTAGTGGTAGGTGACGTGTCTAGTTACCTGGTAGTAGTGGTAGGGGTAGGTGACGTGTCTAGTTACCTGGTAGTAGTGGTAGGGGTAGGTGACGTGTCTAGTTACCTGGTAGTAGTGGTAGGGGTAGGTGACGTGTCTAGTCACCTGGTAGTAGGGGTAGGTGACGTGTCTAGTTACCTGGTAGTAGGGGTAGGTGATGTGTCTAGTTACCTGGTAGTAGGGGTAGGTGACGTGTCTAGTTACCTGGTAGTAGGGGTAGGTGACGTGTCTAGTTACCTGGTAGTAGGGGTAGGTGATGTGTCTAGTTACCTGGTAGTAGGGGTAGGTGACGTGTCTAGTTACCTGGTAGTAGGGGTAGGTGACGTGTCTAGTTACCTGGTAGTAGTGGTAGGGGTAGGTGACGTGTCTAGTTACCTGGTAGTAGTGGTAGGGGTAGGTGACGTGTCTAGTTACCTGGTAGTAGTGGTAGGTGACGTGTGTGTGTGTCTAGTTACCTGCCAGCCCTTGTCTGCAGTGCGATAGTAGGGGTAGTGTTTGGTGATGTGTGTGTAGATTCCAGACAGGGTCAGCTGTCTGTCTGGTGCTGAAGAGATGGCCTGGACTATCAACTGGGCGTACGAGTAGGGAGGCTTAGATTCATCCTGGATAAGACAGGAGAGAGGGGTTAATTTATATATATATATATATATAAATAAAACACACACACAGAGTGAAGTATACCTTGGGGCTGTCTCCACCGCCGGACTCTCCGTGTTGCTCGGCAACGCCCCGCTGTTGCTCGGAGACAGCCTTGGCAGCGAACTCCGCAGCCAGCTGGAGGTCAGATGTCACGTTGCGTCCGTAGCGATAACCCGATGACCCCGCACCCCTCGGACTGGCCGGGCACGAGTTAGGAACACTGGAGAGGAGGATGAGAGGGGAGAAGGATGAGAGGGGAGAAGGAGAGGAGAATGAGAAGGAGAGGAGAGAAGGAGAGGAGAATGAGAAGGAGAGGAGAGAAGAATGAGAGGGGAGAAGGATGAGAGGGGAGAAGGAGAGGAGAAGGAGGAGAGAAGGATGAGAGGGGAGGAGGAGAGAAGGATGAGAGGGGAGGAGGAGAGAAGGATGAGAGGGGAGGAGGAGAGGAGAAGGAGGAGAGGAGAGAAGGATGAGAGGGGAGAAGGATGAGAGGGGAGAAGGATGAGAGGGGAGAAGGATGAGAGGGGAGAAGTATGAGAGGGGAGAAGGATGAGAGGGGAGAAGTATGAGAGGGGAGAAGTATGAGAGGGGAGAAGTATGAGAGGGGAGAAGTATGAGAGGGGAGAAGGAGAGGAGAAGGAGGAGAGGAGAGAAGGAGGAGAGAAGGATGAGAGAGGTCCACTCACACAGACAGCATCGTGAAGAAGGCGCAGCAGCGCCTCTTCAACCTCAGGAGGCTGAAGAAATTCGGCTTGTCACCAAAAGCACTCACAAACTTCTACAGATGCACAATCGAGAGCATCCTGGCGGGCTGTATCACCGCCTGGTACGGCAACTGCTCCGCCCTCAACCGTAAGGCTCTCCAGAGGGTAGTGAGGTCTGCACAACGCATCACCGGGGGCAAACTACCTGCCCTCCAGGACACCTACACCACCCGATGTCACAGGAAGGCCATAAAGATCATCAAGGACATCAACCACCCGAGCCACTGCCTGTTCACCCCGCTATCATCCAGAAGGCGAGGTCAGTACAGGTGCATCAAAGCTGGGACCGAGAGACTGAAAAACAGCTTCTATCTCAAGGCCATCAGACTGTTAAACAGCCACCACTAACATTGAGTTGCTGCTGCCAACACACTGACACTGACTCAACTCCAGCCACTTTAATAATGGGAATTGATGGGAAATGATGTAAATATATAACTAGCCACTTTAAACAATGCTACATTATATAATGTTACTTACCCTACATTATTAATCTCATATGCATACGTATATACTGTACTCTATATCATCGACTGCATCCTTATGTAATACATGTATCACTAGCCACTTTAACTATGCCACTTTGTTTACATACTCATCTCATATGTATATACTGTACTCGATACCATCTACTGTATCTTGCCTATGCTGCTCTGTACCATCATTCATTCATATATCCTTATGTACATATTCTTTATCCCCTTACACTGTGTACAAGACAGTAGTTTTGGAATTGTTAGTTAGATTACTTGTTATTACTGCATTGTCGGAACTAGAAGCACAAGCATTTCGCTACACTCGCATTAACATCTGCTAACCATGTGTATGTGACAAATAAAATTTGATTTGAGAGGAGAAGGATGAGAGAGGAGAAAGATGAGAGGGGAGAAGTATGAGAGGGGCGAAGGATGAGAGGGGAGAAGGAGAGGAGAATGAGAAGGAGAGGAGAGAAGGATGAGAGAAGGATGAGGAGAGAAGGATGAGAGAAGGATGATGAGAGAGACAGTAAGATCTAGAATAGGGTAACTCCACCTAAGGGAATTGCGAATACACTCATTTTTTTTAAACTTAAAAATGTATGTCAAGGAGAAACCATCGAGTTCAAAGTTGAACAAACCATACAATCCTAGGACTACTTTAAACCATTTACACGGAACATTTGACAAGAACCCATTACCTGGAACAACTGTGCAGATTTACTGAGCGCCGCCAACCCCTACGCTGTGTTCCAGATTAATTTATTTGGACCTTGGTGATTTGTAACACTGAAAGAGGCCCCTGGGTGTCACCATAACCCACCATATGACAACACCACCATAATATCACCACATGGTGACACCATCACTACTATAACAGAGCTATACTATCACCGCTAAAATAACCTCCCACTGTGCCAATAACACCACCATACTATCACCACTAAAATAACCTCCCACTGTGCCAATAACACCACCATACCATCACCACTAATATAACCTCCCACTGTGCCAATAACACCACTAAAATAACCTCCCACTGTGCCAATAACACCACTAAAATAACCTCCCACTGTGCCAATAACACCACCATACTATCACCACTAATATAACCTCCCACTGTGCCAATAACACCACCATACTATCACCACTAAAATAACATCCCACTGTGCCAATAACACCACCATACCATCACCACTAATATAACCTCCCACTGTGCCAATAACACCACCATACTATCACCACTAATATAACCTCCCACTGTGCCAATAACACCACTAAAATAACCTCCCACTGTGCCAATAACACCACTAAAATAACCTCCCACTGTGCCAATAACACCACCATACCATCACCACTAATATAACCTCCCACTGTGCCAATAACACCACCATACTATCACCACTAAAATAACCTCCCACTGTGCCAATAACACCACCATACTATCACCGCTAAAATAACCTCCCACTGTGCCAATAACACCACCATACCATCACCACTAATATAACCTCCCACTGTGCCAATAACACCACTAAAATAACCTCCCACTGTGTCAATAACACCACCATACTATCACCACTAAAATAACCTCCCACTGTGCCAATAACACCACCATACCATCACCACTAATATAACCTCCCACTGTGCCAATAACACCACTAAAATAACCTCCCACTGTGTCAATAACACCACCATACTATCCCCACTAAAATAACCTCCCACTGTGCCAATAACACCACCATACCATCACCACTAATATAACCTCCCACTGTGCCAATAACACCACCATACCATCACCACTAATATAACCTCCCACTGTGCCAATAACACCACCATACTATGACCACTAAAATAACCTCCCACTGTGCCAATAACACCACCATACTATCACCGCTAAAATAACCTCCCACTGTGCCAATAACACCACTAAAATAACCTCCCACTGTGCCAATAACACCACTAATATAACCTCCCACTGTGCCAATAACACCACCATACTATAACCACTAAAATAACCTCCCACTGTGCCAATAACACCACTAATATAACCTCCCACTGTGCCAATAACACCACCATACCATCACCACTAATATAACCTCCCACTGTGCCAATAACACCACCATACCATCACCACTAATATAACCTCCCACTGTGCCAATAACACCACCATACTATGACCACTAATATAACCTCCCACTGTGCCAATAACACCACCATACTATCACCACTAAAATAACCTCCCACTGTGCCAATAACACCACTAAAATAACCTCCCACTGTGCCAATAACACCACTAAAATAACCTCCCACTGTGCCAATAACACCACTAAAATAACCTCCCACTGTGCCAATAACACCACTAAAATAACCTCCCACTGTGCCAATAACACCACTAAAATAACCTCCCACTGTGCCAATAACACCACTAAAATAACCTCCCACTGTGTCAATAACACCACCATACTATCACCACTAAAATAGGGGTAGGTGATGTGTCTAGACGAACGCCACACACCTCTGATCCCATGTATTAGATACCATCTCCTCCTGCTGTCTGATCCCATGTATTAGATACCATCTCCTGCTGTCTGATCCCATGTATTAGATACCATCTCCTGCTGTCTGATCCCATGTATTAGATACCATCTCCTGCTGCTGTCTGATCCCATGTATTAGATACCATCTCCTGCTGTCTGATCCCATGTATTAGATACCATCTCCTGCTGCTGTCTGATACCATGTAATAGATACCATCCCCTGCTGCTGTCTGATCCCATGTATTAGATACCATCTCCTGCTGTCTGATCCCATGTATTAGATACCATCTCCTCCTGCTGTCTGATCCCATGTATTAGATACCATCTCCTGCTGCTGTCTGATCCCATGTATTAGATACCATCTCCTGCTGCTGTCTGATCCCATGTATTAGATACCATCTCCTGCTGTCTGATCCCATGTATTAGAAACCATCTCCTGCTGTCTGATCCCATGTATTAGATACCATCTCCTGCTGCTGTCTGATCCCATGTATTAGATACCATCTCCCGCTGTCTGATCCCATGTATTAGATACCATCTCCTGCTGTCTGATCCCATGTATTAGATACCATCTCCTGCTGTCTGATCCCATGTATTAGATACCATCTCCTCCTGCTGTCTGATCCCATGTATTAGATACCATCTCCTGCTGTCTGATCCCATGTATTAGATACCATCTCCTGCTGCTGTCTGATCCCATGTATTAGATACCATCTCCTGCTGCTGTCTGATCCCATGTATTAGATACCATCTCCTGCTGCTGTCTGATCCCATGTATTAGATACTATCTCCTCCTGCTGTCTGATCCCATGTATTAGATACCATCTCCTCCTGCTGCTGTCTGATCCCATGTATTAGATACCATCTCCTCCTGCTGCTGTCTGATCCCATGTATTAGATACCATCTCCTCCTGCTGCTGTCTGATCCCATGTATTAGAAACCATCTCCTGCTGTCTGATCCCATGTATTAGATACCATCTCCTGCTGTCTGATCCCATGTATTAGAAACCATCTCCTGCTGTCTGATCCCATGTATTAGATACCATCTCCTGCTGTCTGATCCCATGTATTAGATACCATCTCCTCCTGCTGCTGTCTGATCCCATGTATTAGATACCATCTCCTGCTGCTGTCTGATCCCATGTATTAGATACCATCTCCTGCTGTCTGATCCCATGTATTAGAAACCATCTCCTGCTGTCTGATCCCATGTATTAGATACCATCTCCTGCTGCTGTCTGATCCCATGTATTAGATACCATCTCCCGCTGTCTGATCCCATGTATTAGATACCATCTCCTGCTGTCTGATCCCATGTATTAGATACCATCTCCTGCTGTCTGATCCCATGTATTAGATACCATCTCCTCCTGCTGTCTGATCCCATGTATTAGATACCATCTCCTGCTGTCTGATCCCATGTATTAGATACCATCTCCTGCTGTCTGATCCCATGTATTAGATACCATCTCCTGCTGTCTGATCCCATGTATTAGATACCATCTCCTGCTGCTGTCTGATCCCATGTATTAGATACCATCTCCTGCTGTCTGATCCCATGTATTAGATACCATCTCCTGCTGCTGTCTGATCCCATGTATTAGATACCATCTCCTGCTGCTGTCTGATCCCATGTATTAGATACCATCTCCTGCTGCTGTCTGATCCCATGTATTAGATACCATCTCCTGCTGCTGCTGTCTGATCCCATGTATTAGATACCATCTCCTCCTGCTGCTGTCTGATCCCATGTATTAGATACCATCTCCTGCTGCTGTCTGATCCCATGTATTAGATACCATCTCCTGCTGCTGCTGTCTGATCCCATGTATTAGATACCATCTCCTGCTGCTGTCTGATCCCATGTATTAGATACCATCTCCTGCTGTCTGATCCCATGTATTAGATACCATCTCCTGCTGCTGCTGTCTGATCCCATGTATTAGATACCATCTCCTGCTGCTGCTGTCTGATCCCATGTATTAGATACCATCTCCTCCTCCTGCTGTCTGATCCCATGTATTAGATACCATCTCCTGCTGCTGCTGTCTGATCCCATGTATTAGATACCATCTCCTGCTGCTGCTGTCTGATCCCATGTATTAGATACCATCTCCTCCTCCTGCTGTCTGATCCCATGTATTAGATACCATCTCCTGCTGCTGCTGTCTGATCCCATGTATTAGATACCATCTCCTCCTCCTGCTGTCTGATCCCATGTATTAGATACCATCTCCTCCTCCTGCTGTCTGATCCCATGTATTAGATACCATCTCCTGCTGCTGCTGTCTGATCCCATGTATTAGATACCATCTCCTCCTCCTGCTGTCTGATCCCATGTATTAGATACCATCTCCTGCTGCTGCTGTCTGATCCCATGTATTAGATACCATCTCCTCCTGCTGCTGTCTGATCCCATGTATTAGATACCATCTCCTGCTGCTGCTGTCTGATCCCATGTATTAGATACCATCTCCTGCTGCTGCTGTCTGATCCCATGTATTAGATACCATCTCCTCCTCCTGCTGTCTGATCCCATGTATTAGATACCATCTCCTGCTGCTGCTGTCTGATCCCATGTATTAGATACCATCTCCTGCTGCTGCTGTCTGATCCCATGTATTAGATACCATCTCCTGCTGCTGCTGTCTGATCCCATGTATTAGATACCATCTCCTGCTGCTGCTGTCTGATCCCATGTATTAGATACCATCTCCTCCTCCTGCTGTCTGATCCCATGTATTAGATACCATCTCCTGCTGCTGCTGTCTGATCCCATGTATTAGATACCATCTCCTCCTCCTGCTGTCTGATCCCATGTATTAGATACCATCTCCTCCTCCTGCTGTCTGATCCCATGTATTAGATACCATCTCCTGCTGCTGCTGTCTGATCCCATGTATTAGATACCATCTCCTCCTCCTGCTGTCTGATCCCATGTATTAGATACCATCTCCTGCTGCTGCTGTCTGATCCCATGTATTAGATACCATCTCCTCCTCCTGCTGTCTGATCCCATGTATTAGATACCATCTCCTGCTGCTGCTGTCTGATCCCATGTATTAGATACCATCTCCTGCTGCTGCTGTCTGATCCCATGTATTAGATACCATCTCCTCCTCCTGCTGTCTGATCCCATGTATTAGATACCATCTCCTGCTGCTGCTGTCTGATCCCATGTATTAGATACCATCTCCTGCTGCTGCTGTCTGATCCCATGTATTAGATACCATCTCCTGCTGCTGCTGTCTGATCCCATGTATTAGATACCATCTCCTGCTGCTGCTGTCTGATCCCATGTATTAGATACCATCCTATATAATAATATAATAACGGTGCAGCGACGCTCCCCATCCAACCTGACAGAACTTGAGAGGATCTGCAGAGAAAAATGGGAGAAATTTCCCCAAATACAGATGTGCCAAGCTTGTAGCGTCAAACCCAAGAAGACTCGATGCTGTAATCGCTGCCGAAGGTGCTTCAACAAAGTACTGAGGAAAGGGTCTGAATACTTATGTAAAATGTGATATATATATATATATATATGTATATTTTTGCAAACATTTCTAAAAACCTATTTTCCCTTTGTCATTATGGGGTACTGTGATGTCATTATGGGGTATTGTGATGTCATTATGGGGTATTGTGATGTCATTATGGGGTATTGTGATGTCATTATGGGGTACTGTGATGTCATTATGGGGTATTGTGTGTAGATTGATGAGGGGGGGACGATATAATCCAATTTAGAATAAGGCTGTAACGTTAACAAAAGGTGTAAAAAGTCAAGTGGTTTGAATACTTTCTGAAGGCACTGTATATCCTTACGTTACAGTGGAAGATCCCAAGACCACACACACACAGGCCCCTCCTCTGGGCAGCAAAGTAAACACTGGTTTCCAGGGGAGAGTGTGTGTGTGTGTTTGTTTTGGCTCAGATGCTGTAGTGCGTCTGCAGGTGGTTCAAACAAAAGAAGAGGAAGGAGAGATGAGGAAGAAGAGTGAAAGACGTATGAAAGGAGAGAGAAAGAAAATAGACAGGAAAAGTTAGATTTAAAAAACGTTCAAACTCAAATTAAACTGTACAACTATAAAACTATAATCAAAACAACCGTAGAACTATAATCAAACAACCGTAGAACTATAATCAAACAACCGTAGAACTAGCTGGAGCTATAATCAAACAACCGTAGAACTAGCTGGAGCTATAATCAAACAACCGTAGAATTAGCTGGAGCTATAATCAAACAACCGTAGAACTATAAATCAAACAACCGTAGAACTAGCTGGAGCTATAATCAAACAACCGTAGAACTAGCTGGAGCTATAATCAAACAACCGTAGAACTATAAATCAAACAACCGTAGAACTATAAATCAAACAGCCGTAGAGCTATAATCAAACAACCGTAGAACTAGCTGGAGCTATAATCAAACAACCGTAGAACTAGCTGGAGCTATAATCAAACAACCGTAGAACTAGCTGGAACTATAATCAAACAACCGTAGAACTATAAATCAAACAACCGTAGAACTATAATCAAACAGCCGTAGAGCTATAATCAAACAACCGTAGAGCTATAATCAAACAACCGTAGAGCTATAATCAAACAACCGTAGAACTATAATCAAACAACCGTAGAACTATAATCAAACAACCGTAGAACTATAATCAAACAACCGTAGAACTATAATCAAACAACCGTAGAACTAGCTGGAGCTATAATCAAACAACCGTAGAACTAGCTGGAACTATAATCAAACAACCGTAGAACTAACTGGAACTATAATCAATACAACCGTAGAACTATAATCAAACAACCGTAGAACTAACTGGAGCTATAATTAAACAACTGTAGAACTAACTGGAGCTATAATCAAACAACCGTAGAACTAGCTGGAGCTATAATCAAACAACCGTAGAACTATAATCAAACAACCGTAGAACTAACTGGAGCTATAATCAAACAACCGTAGAACTAGCTGGAGCTATAATCAAACAACCGTAGAACTATAAATCAAACAACCGTAGAACTAACTGGAACTATAATCAATACAACCGTAGAACTATAATCAAACAACCGTAGAACTAGCTGGAGCTATAATCAAACAACCGTAGAACTAGCTGGAGCTATAATCAAACAACCGTAGAACTATAAATCAAACAACCGTAGAACTAACTGGAGCTATAATCAAACAACCGTAGAACTAGCTGGAGCTATAATCAAACAACCGTAGAACTATAAATCAAACAACCGTAGAACTAACTGGAACTATAATCAATACAACCGTAGAACTATAATCAAACAACCGTAGAACTAGCTGGAGCTATAATCAAACAACCGTAGAACTAGCTGGAGCTATAATCAAACAACCGTAGAACTATAAATCAAACAACCGTAGAACTAACTGGAGCTATAATCAAACAACCGTAGAACTATAAATCAAACAACCGTAGAACTAACTGGAACTATAATCAATACAACCGTAGAACTATAATCAAACAACCGTAGAACTAGCTGGAGCTATAATCAAACAACCGTAGAACTAGCTGGAGCTATAATCAAACAACCGTAGAACTATAATCAAACAACCGTAGAACTAACTGGAGCTATAATCAAACAACCGTAGAACTAACTGGAGCTATAATCAAACAACCGTAGAACTATAAATCAAACAACCGTAGAACTAACTGGAGCTATAATCAAACAACCGTAGAACTAGCTGGAGCTATAATCAAACAACCGTAGAGCTAGCTGGAGCTATAGAACTATAATCAAACAACCGTAGAGCTAGCTGGAGCTATAATCAAACAACCGTAGAACTAACTGGAGCTATAATCAAACAACCGTAGAACTATAATCAAACAACCGTACAACTAGATGGAGCTATAATCAAACAACCGTAGAACTATAAATCAAACAACCGTAGAACTAACTGGAAAAGTACAATGGTACAACTCTAGAACTATGCAAATAGGCGTACAACTCTAGAACTATGCAAATAGGCGTACAACTCTAGAACTATGCAAATAGGTGTACAACTCTAGAACTATGCAAATAGGCGTACAACTCTAGAACTATGCAAATAGGCGTACAACTCTAGAACTATGCAAATAGGCGTACAACTCTAGAACTATGCAAATAGGCGTACAACTCTAGAACTATGCAAATAGGCGTACAACTCTAGAACTATGCAAATAGGCGTACAACTCTAGAACTATGCAAATAGGCGTACAACTCTAGAACTATGCAAATAGGCGTACAACTCTAGAACTATGCAAATAGGCGTACAACTCTAGAACTATGCAAATAGGCGTACAACTCTAGAACTATGCAAATAGGCGTACAACTCTAGAACTATGCAAATAGGCGTACAACTCTAGAACTATGCAAATAGGCGTACAACTCTAGAACTATGCAAATAGGCGTACAACTCTAGAACTATGCAAATAGGCGTACAACTCTAGAACTATGCAAATAGGCGTACAACTCTAGAACTATGCAAATAGGCGTACAACTCTAGAACTATGCAAATAGGCGTACAACTATAGAACCTCCAAACGACACAACTGTAGAACTAGAGAAATAGATAGTTGTAATTAACAGGGAGGTAACCCCTGTCATTAACCTCTCACAACCTTTTCTTCACTCATGTATTCTTTAATAAATCAGTCTTTTTTCAGCACCTTACTTGTGCTACAAACGACAACACTCCACCCCCTCCTCTCCCTACACATCCCTCCTCTTCTCCGTCTTTCTCCCCCCCCCCCCCCCCCAACAGTGTCAGCACGAGAACTGCCAAGGAGAGGGGGAGGTTTGGGTAGAATATAAACACACACAGTATAAACTTGTCCAACTAGATCAGTGGCTCGTATTACCATGTGAAGGCCCAATGTTTTTGTTTTGGAAGTGTGTGTGTGTGTGTGTGTGTGTGTGTGTGTGTGTGTGTGTGTTAGTGTACGTGTACGTGTATGTACGTATATGTGTTAGTGTGTTAATTGTTGTGGGGGGGGGGTAGCAAGCCTGAAAAAGGTCACAGTGTGATAGGAGCGAGGGAAGGGGTGTGTGTGTGTATGGGGTAGAGTGTGTGAGTGAGTGTGTGTGTGTGCGGGAGTGTGTGTGTGTGTGTATGGGGGAGAGTGTGTGAGTGTGTATGGGGGAGTGAGTGTGTGTGAGTGAGTGGGGCCTAAGGGGGAGCTCTGAAAAGGAAACCAGTGAGTGGAGAGCAGGAGAAAAAAACACAAGCCTAGGCAAAAAAAAAAAAAAAAAAAAAAAACCTGGGGTTGGACCAATCAGGAGCCTGCTAGCGGCTGCCGTGCCATATATGGCTTGTGTACACATACTATGACACCGGATGGCCCACGTGGTGCAGGACAACACACACACCACCAGGGGGAGACAGACACACAGGGAATGTGCTAGAATACTTCCTCTTTCCAGGTTTTTTAAAATTCTGACTCAAAGTATTGGGCGAGTGTTTTCAGGCGCCTATGTCCAAACAGTAAAGAAGATAATAATAATAATAATAATAATAATAATAATAAAAGGATAGAATTTTTCAAAACGGATAAATGTTTTTATTGTAAAATTAAAATGACTAAAACCCAGATATAAAAGTACGTAGAAAAGATAAGAGCTATATCTTGAAATAAAAGACAGAGCTATATCTTGAAATAAAAGATAGAGCTATATCTTGAAATAAAAGATAGAGCTATATCTTGAAATAAGATCATGTTGTTAGACACTAGACAAATAAGGGACAATCTGAAATTCCCCTGAATGATGATGTCATGGCACGAGCCTCCACTAAAGCCAATTCAGAGATTCTGAACGTGTGTGTGTGTGTGTGTGTGAGCAGGCATGTGTTGGTGTGTCTCCTCACCTGAGGGTCCCTGTCGGAGAGGGCAGCGGGCTGACCAGGTGTCGCAGGTCCTCGTGGTGCATTGTGGGAATGCTGATCTTGAGGGGGGAGATGTGTGGGAGGAGGGTGAGGCGGGGCGGGGGAGACCGCTGCTCCTCCTCTCTCGACTCCTCCCCAGACAACAGAGAGGAGAACTGGATTTTGATCACTGTACTGGGGAACCTGAACACACATCTAGGAGGAGGAGAGGGAAGAGGAGGAGAGGGAAGAGGAGGAGAGGGAAGAGGAGGAGAGGGGGAAAGGGAAGAGGAGAGGAGGAAAGGGAAGAGGAGATCGGGAGGAAGACGGACGGAGGTGTTTACTTCAGTATATCTTAGAGTTACTAGACATCTCTTCAGTAGAACACTTCCTACTTCCTGGTAGTGCAGGCTTTAGTTCCAACCCAGCAATAAGTTTAAAACCTCAACAGAATCGGTGGGTCCCTCCGCGGGACGGTTGATTTAACGTAGGCTAATGTGATTAGCATGAGGTTGTAAGTAACAAGAACATTTCCCAGGACATAGACATACCTGATATTGGCAGAAAGCTTAAATTCTTGTTAATCTAACTGCACTGTCCAATTTACAGTAGCTATTACAGTGAACTAATACCATGCTATTGTTTGAGGAGAGTGCACAGTTATGAACTTGAAAATATA
Organism: Oncorhynchus clarkii lewisi; assembly: GCF_045791955.1. Taxonomy (NCBI): domain Eukaryota; kingdom Metazoa; phylum Chordata; class Actinopteri; order Salmoniformes; family Salmonidae; genus Oncorhynchus; species Oncorhynchus clarkii. Next base: position 4,601,460 of record NC_092163.1, read on the forward strand.
TTAATAAACCAATTAGGCACATTTGGGCAGTCTTGATACAATATTTTGAACAGAAATGCAATGGTTCATTGGATCAGGCTAAAACTTTGCACATACACTGCTGCCATCTAGTGACCAAAATCTAAATTGCACCTAAAGTCCTAAGTTAGATAAGGAAATGTATTATCATTTACCAGATCTAATGTGTTACATTCTCCTACATTAATTTAACATTTCCACAAACTTCAGTGTTTCCTTTCAAATAGCATCAAGAATATGCATATCCTTGCTTTTGGTATCAAGAATATGCATATCCTTGCTTTTGGTATCATGAATATGCATATCCTTGCTTTTGGTATCATGAATATGCATATTCTTGCTTCAGGTCCTGGAGCTACAGGCAGTTAGTTTTTGGGTATGTTTTTTTTTTTATTTAAGGGGCGGAACCTTTTAACACACCTGTGTGTACAGGCCTCCAGACTAACATTTTCCCCTGGTGGTACTGGTGCCACTAAGTTTTTCAGTTGGTGGCAGCAGGTTAGCATATACACACACACACACACAAACACACAGTTCCGTTGACAGCTGTACCTGCCTCACACTTCATTTTTGAAAACACACACATACCTGGGTAAGAACAGGAGCTATCCCTTGTTCTCCTTTCAAAATGTGTGTGTGACCAGAAAAGGAGGAGATGCATCTCTAATTGATGAGATCCCATTGGATGATTTCAGATGACATCATAGAATTAAGAATCCTATTCCTCATTACAAAAAACAAAGCAACAGTATTGTCATCTGTGTGATCAGCTGACGGCTTGGGCGCTGCAGCACGGTGATCTTAGGCTTGTGCGCGGCTGCTCAGTCACGGAAACCCATTTCATGAAGCTCTCGATCAACAGTTGTTGTGCTGACGTTGCTTCCAGAGGCAGTTTGGAACTCTGTAGTGAGTGTTGCAACGGAGGACAGACAACAACAACAACAACAACAACAAATGGACGCTTCAGCGGCCCCTTCCTGTGAGCTTGGGCTCCCGGGTGGCGCAGCGGTCTAAGGCACTGCATCTCAGCGCTAGAGATGTCACTACAGACCCTGGTTCGATTCCAAGCTGTATCACAACCAGCTGTGATTGGGAGTCCCATAATCAATCCAAAGTTGTCCAGGTTAGGGTTCGGCAGTCATTGTAAATAAGAATTTGTTTTTAATTGACTTGCCTAGTTGAAAGATTAAATAAATAACATTTAAAAATGGCGTGTCCTACCACGTCGAGGCCGAGCCGTTGTTGCTCCTAGACGTTTCCCCTTCACAATAACAGCACTTGACTGAGGGGAAGCTCTAGAAAGGCAGACATTTTACAACCTCTTGTTGGAAAAGGTGGCATCCTATGACGGTGCCACGTTGAAAGTCACTGAGCTCTTCACTAAAGGCCATTCTACTGCCAATGTTTGTCTATGGAGATTGCATGGCCGTGTGTTCGATTATATACAGCTGTCAGGAACAGGTGCGGCTGAAATAAACGAATCCACTCATTTGAAGGAGTGTCCACGTACTTTTGGCCATGTATTATTCATGTATATATTAAACCCCTTCAAATTAGTGGATTAGTGTGTGATGTCTGTCTATAGATATTTTTTTTGGGGGGGGGAATAATGTGTGTATTTTATTGTATTTCTTGCTAGGTATTAGTGCCCTGTTGGGAGCTAGAAACACACGTATATTACTGCGCCTGCAAATCTGTGTTACGCGACCAATAAACTTTGATTTGATAGTAAATAGCCGTCATGCTGACTTGAGAGTGACTGTTTACATTCTGGTGTTTACGGGACGCAATGTCGCCACCGCCGTCCGTCAAAGTGAGTAGCTAGTTAACACAAATTAACTCGTCCGTCAAAACCACAGTGAGTAGCTAGTTAATACTAATTAACTCTAAAATGTTTCCGTTTAGCTACACTGCGCAGTCTCCTAAAAAAAACCTTCCATACGACTTTACTCACGTCTGCAATGGATTCACTTTAGCTAAACAGCTCAAGTTAGCTCGTATCTTCCCAATGTAGTTTTAAACCAAGTTAGGAGACTGTGGCTATATATATATATATATATATATATATATTTTACAATGTCTTTTCAATGCGAATGGTTAATGCATAGAGTAGACAACTTTGACTAGTGGTCTGAACTTTCTAACTTACAGTAGGAAGCTAAAAATGTGAATTGTGGCAGGTGTTTGTTTATAAACAAGTCCCCCAAAAAAGTTTGCTTAACATAACTAGCATGCTAATGTTGCTAACTTTACAGTAGGCAGCTAAAACTGTGACTTGTGGCAGGTACTTACTCCCGGGGCAGCTGCAGGGGAGGCGCGCCTCTCCTCTGAAACACGCCGTCCACGAACACGCCGTTCTTCCCGAGGCAGCGCAGCGAAAACCCGCACGGCTCCTCGAAGGTGATCTGGAGGTGCCGCCGAGAGATGAAGCTCGAGTGACCCATGTTTATATCCACGGAGCCGTGCGACGAGTTACGGCCTACGGTCACCGTCCGCTGCCTCATGACGAAATCAAAGTCCCGGCCTTCGAGCCTGGCCAGGGCCCGAGGAGGAGACTCGAGGCGAGGAGGCATCGCGCAGCCCCGACTCAGCACCGAAGAGCCCGAGAAGGTGAAATTGGGAGGGTATGCGGGTGAGGTCACCCCGACTCGAACAGGGCTGCACGGGGCAGATTGCAAGGCCAGTAGGGCTCGAGCTCCCGTGTCGTCCCGAAAGTCTGCCATCTTCTTTTTTGGGGGGGGTGGGGTGGAGGGGGGGGGGGTTGAATACAAACACACTCTCGACTCTCAGACACACAGGTCCCAGTAACGTGAAGGGTTATTGGACGGGCCGCTCACGAGCTCCGTCGCTGTGGGAGAGAGACAGAAACAACATGGATTCTGGCCGCGGCGAAAACCCGGGGTGAATGAGGGAGTGTGAATCCGGAAATGGCGTTAGTTTCGAAAAAGTTGTCTCGACCCTCAGTCCAATAACACCGATAAGAGAAGTGGTAAACATCACACTGTTGCTGCTCAATATATACACCCCCAGCCTATAACCCACGAGGCCTATTTATTTGTAGCATTGTTCAAGACCAGAATGACTATTATTATTGAAGATGTTAGGCATATTGGAATCTTATTTAACAATATTATCTTAAGATGAATTGTTTTTGTCTTATTTGTTTCTAAACGGGAAAAGGAGGCTTTGGACGGGAGAGGGTTAATGCTCGTTTCCAGGAACCGGACGACACGTGCGTGACACATGGCATTGGTTCCGGGCCAGAATGAGAAATGTTTTTTAATTTGAGCAGATTTACTTGTTTGGTCACTGCTATCCCCGACTGTTTGTTCGTAACATGAAGGTGAACTTTTCACTGTGTGAAGGAGATGAACTTGGTGACCAGAGATTCTCTCTACACTGTGTTTATAAATGCGGAAAGTACAAGAGAACTGGAAAGTGTGGAGAGTGGATCAACAGTTTGGAATGGGACCAGGCGAGTTACCACCCTAACGGGAAAAAAGATTGCAGTCAGTGCAGTATAACTGCATTTAAAGTCTAACAGCTGTATGTTACAAATACTGCGTACAAAATAGCACTGTTTTTTATATATATATTTTTAAATAGAGTAATTATACTGCATCCAAAATACCACAGTTGACTGATGTTTCAAAACTAATATTTTTTTGTTGTTGTTGTAAGGGCAGCGCTGTGTATTTGCATCCACACGAGGGCGGTATTGGGATCGGAAACGAAACCTACGTAATGACCCAGTCTTAACACGACAATTAGGCTTAACTGAATAAATTATAAATGTGTATTGATCAATCAAAAAAAAAGTTAATATATATATATATATATATATATATATATATATATATATATTGTGTGTGATTAAAAACAAAACAGAAACTCAGTTTTAAGTGAGAATGGACATTGGTCTGAAGCCAAACAAAAGATAGGAAATGAACACCCATGCTCTACCAAGGGTTTTCCCAGCACCACAAGGCCTCTTCCACCCATGCTCTACCAAGGGTTTTCCCAGCACCACAAGGCCTCTTCCACCCATGCTCTACCAAGGGTTTTCCCAGCACCACAAGGCCTCTTCCACCCATGCTCTACCAAGGGTTTTCCCAGCACCACAAGGCCTCTTCCACCCATGCTCTACCAAGGGTTTTCCCAGCACCACAAGGCCTCTTCCACCCATGCTCTACCAAGGGTTTTCCCAGCACCACAAGGCCTCTTCCACCCATGCTCTACCAAGGGTTTTCCCAGCACCACAAGGCCTCTTCCACCCATGCTCTACCAAGGGTTTTCCCAGCACCACAAGGCCTCTTCCACCCATGCTCTACCAAGGGTTTTCCCAGCACCACAAGGCCTCTTCCACCCATGCTCTACCAAGGGTTTTCCCAGCACCACAAGGCCTCTTCCACCCATGCTCTACCAAGGGTTTTCCCAGCACCACAAGGCCTCTTCCACCCATGCTCTACCAAGGGTTTTCCCAGCACCACAAGGCCTCTTCCACCCATGCTCTACCAATGGTTTTCCCAGCACCACAAGGCCTCTTCCACCCATGCTCTACCAAGGGTTTTCCCAGCACCACAAGGCCTCTTCCACCCATGCTCTACCAAGGGTTTTCCCAGCACCACAAGGCCTCTTCCACCCATGCTCTACCAAGGGTTTTCCCAGCACCACAAGGCCTCTTCCACCCATGCTCTACCAAGGGTTTTCCCAGCACCACAAGGCCTCTTCCACCCATGCTCTACCAAGGGTTTTCCCAGCACCACAAGGCCTCTTCCACCCATGCTCTACCAAGGGTTTTCCCACCACCACAAGGCCTCTTCCACCCATGCTCTACCAAGGGTTTTCCCAGCACCACAAGGCCTCTTCCACCCATGCTCTACCAAGGGTTTTCCCAGCACCACAAGGCCTCTTCCACCCATGCTCTACCAAGGGTTTTCCCAGCACCACAAGGCCTCTTCCACCCATGCTCTACCAAGGGTTTTCCCAGCACCACAAGGCCTCTTCCACCCATGCTCTACCAAGGGTTTTCCCAGCACCACAAGGCCTCTTCCACCCATGCTCTACCAAGGGTTTTCCCAGCACCACAAGGCCTCTTCCACCCATGCTCTACCAAGGGTTTTCCCAGCACCACAAGGCATCTTCCACCCATGCTCTACCAAGGGTTTTCCCAGCACCACAAGGCCTCTTCCACCCATGCTCTACCAAGGGTTTTCCCAGCACCACAAGGCCTCTTCCACCCATGCTCTACCAAGGGTTTTCCCAGCACCACAAGGCCTCTTCCACCCATGCTCTACCAAGGGTTTTCCCAGCACCACAAGGCCTCTTCCACCCATGCTCTACCAAGGGTTTTCCCAGCACCACAAGGCCTCTTCCACCCATGCTCTACCAAGGGTTTTCCCAGCACCACAAGGCCTCTTCCACCCATGCTCTACCAAGGGTTTTCCCAGCACCACAAGGCCTCTTCCACCCATGCTCTACCAAGGGTTTTCCCAGCACCACAAGGCCTCTTCCACCCATGCTCTACCAAGGGTTTTCCCAGCACCACAAGGCCTCTTCCACCCATGCTCTACCAAGGGTTTTCCCAGCACCACAAGGCCTCTTCCACCCATGCTCTACCAAGGGTTTTCCCAGCACCACAAGGCCTCTTCCACCCATGCTCTACCAAGGGTTTTCCCAGCACCACAAGGCCTCTTCCACCCATGCTCTACCAAGGGTTTTCCCAGCACCACAAGGCCTCTTCCACCCATGCTCTACCAAGGGTTTTCCCAGCACCACAAGGCCTCTTCCACCCATGCTCTACCAAGGGTTTTCCCAGCACCACAAGGCCTCTTCCACCCATGCTCTACCAAGGGTTTTCCCAGCACCACAAGGCCTCTTCCACCCATGCTCTACCAAGGGTTTTCCCAGCACCACAAGGCCTCTTCCACCCATGCTCTACCAAGGGTTTTCCCAGCACCACAAGGCCTCTTCCACCCATGCTCTACCAAGGGTTTTCCCAGCACCACAAGGCCTCTTCCACCCATGCTCTACCAAGGGTTTTCCCAGCACCACAAGGCCTCTTCCACCCATGCTCCACCAAGGGTTTTCCCAGCACCACAAGGCCTCTTCCACCCATGCTCCACCAAGGGTTTTCCCAGCACCACAAGGCCTCTTCCACCCATGCTCTACCAAGGGTTTTCCCAGCACCACAAGGCCTCTTCCACCCATGCTCTACCAAGGGTTTTCCCAGCACCACAAGGCCTCTTCCACCCATGCTCTACCAAGGGTTTTCCCAGCACCACAAGGCCTCTTCCACCCATGCTCTACCAAGGGTTTTCCCAGCACCACAAGGCCTCTTCCACCCATGCTCTACCAAGGGTTTTCCCAGCACCACAAGGCCTCTTCCACCCATGCTCTACCAAGGGTTTTCCCAGCACCACAAGGCCTCTTCCACCCATGCTCTACCAAGGGTTTTCCCAGCACCACAAGGCCTCTTCCACCCATGCTCTACCAAGGGTTTTCCCAGCACCATAAGGCCTCTTCCACCCATGCTCTACCAAGGGTTTTCCCAGCACCACAAGGCCTCTTCCACCCATGCTCTACCAAGGGTTTTCCCAGCACCACAAGGCATCTTCCACCCATGCTCTACCAAGGGTTTTCCCAGCACCACAAGGCCTCTTCCACCCATGCTCTACCAAGGGTTTTCCCAGCACCACAAGGCCTCTTCCACCCATGCTCTACCAAGGGTTTTCCCAGCACCACAAGACCTCTTCCACCCATGCTCTACCAAGGGTTTTCCCAGCACCACAAGGCCTCTTCCACCCATGCTCTACCAAGGGTTTTCCCAGCACCACAAGGCCTCTTCCACCCATGCTCTACCAAGGGTTTTCCCAGCACCACAAGGCCTCTTCCACCCATGCTCTACCAATGGTTTTCCCAGCACCACAAGGCCTCTTCCACCCATGCTCTACCAAGGGTTTTCCCAGCACCACAAGGCCTCTTCCACCCATGCTCTACCAAGGGTTTTCCCAGCACCACAGCTTTTTGACCTACTACAGTAGCCATGTTGGTCTATTGTACTTTAAAACAATGTGTAAGGCAGGTTGCTTAGGATTCAAAAACCTTCTCAAACAGCCTCATTCATACTGCTAGAGGAGGTGCTTCCACAATAGTGTGATTTGTGCCACAGACAAGGTAACGTATTGGATTCTTCACACACCACAGTAAGATAGTATCCCATTACTCTATACCTTTTCATGCTTTAAGAAAAAAATAAAAATAATTCAATGAAAGCAAATGTTGCTTTTAAACTTACACTGAACAAAAATATAAATATGAATGTGTTATGTAACAATAAGATTTTACTGAGTTACAGTTCATATGAGGAAATCAGTCAATTGAAATAAATAAATTAGGCCAGTCAATCTATGGATTTCACATGACTGGGAATACAGGGTTTTTTTGTGTAAAGGTTTTCTTTCAGGGGCTGGTGGATCAGAAAACCAGTCAGTGTCTGGTGTGACCACCGTTTGCCTCATGCAGCGCGACACATCTCCTTCGTATAGAGTTGATCAGGCTGTTGATTGTGGCCTGTGGAATGTTGTTCCACTGCTCTTCAATGGCTGTGGTTGAAGTTGCTGGATATTGGCGGGAACTGGAACACACTGTCGTACAAGTCGATCCAGAGCATCCCAAACATGCTCAATGGGTGACATGTCTGGTGAGTATGCAGGCCGTGGAAGAACCGGGACATTTTCAGTTTCCAGGAATTGTGTACAGATCCTTGCGACATGGGACCGTGTATTATCATGCCGAAACAGGAAGTGATGGCACGACAACGGGCCTCAGGATCTCGTCACGGTATCTCTGTGCAATTCAAATTGCCATCGATAAAATGCAATTGTGTAGCTTATGCCTGCCCATTCCATAACCAGACAACCACCGTAGGTAGGGCTGTTCACCTGCATAACCTTGTAGATTGTCAAGAGCAAATTTGGATAACTCCTGCCACAAACACTGTAACAACATGACAAACTGCTGAGAAACAGCTACAAAATACAAAGTCATTAGACAAGCACAAAACTCACGAGAGAAAATTATAGACATATTTACCAATCTGAAAGTGGATGGGTGCTCCAAACCCTTGAATACAAAACTTCAGCTACAAATGTCCAGTTTTTATTTCTTTACTTACCTACAAACACACACACGCACTTTTTTCTCTCTCGCACTGTTGGTTAGAGCCTGTAAGTAAGCATTTAACTGTAAGGTCTACTACACCTGTTGTATTCAGCATTTCACTGTGAGGTCTACTACACCTGTTGTATTCAGCATTTCACTGTGAGGTCTACTACACCTGTTGTATTCAGCATTTCACTGTGAGGTCAACTACACCTGTTGTATTCAGCATTTCACTGTAAGGTCTACTACACCTGTTGTATTCAGCATTTCACTGTGAGGTCTACTACACCTGTTGTATTCAGCATTTCACTGTAAGGTCTACTACACCTGTTGTATTCAGTATTTCACTGTAAGGTCTACTACACCTGTTGTATTCAGCATTTCACTGAGGTCTACTACACCTGTTGTATTCAGCATTTCACTGTGAGGTCTACTACACCTGTTGTATTCAGCATTTCACTGTGAGGTCTACTACACCTGTTGTATTCAGCATTTCACTGTAAGGTCTACTACACCTGTTGTATTCAGCATTTCACTGTAAGGTCTACTACACCTGTTGTATTCAGCATTTCACTGTAACGTCTACTACACCTGTTGTATTCAGCATTTCACTGTGAGGTCTACTACACCTGTTGTATTCAGCATTTCACTGTGAGGTCTACTACACCTGTTGTATTCAGCATTTCACTGTGAGGTCTACTACACCTGTTGTATTCAGCATTTCACTGTAAGGTCTACTACACCTGTTGTATTCAGCATTTCACTGTAAGGTCTACTACACCTGTTGTATTCAGCATTTCACTGTAAGGTCTACTACACCTGTTGTATTCAGCATTTCACTGTGAGGTCTACTACACCTGTTGTATTCAGCATTTCACTGTGAGGTCTACTACACCTGTTGTATTCAGCATTTCACTGTAAGGTCTACTACACCTGTTGTATTCAGCATTTCACTGTAAGGTCTACTACACCTGTTGTATTCAGCATTTCAATGTGAGGTCTACTACACCTGTTGTATTCAGCATTTCACTGTGAGGTGTACTACACCTGTTATATTCAGCATTTCACTGTGAGGTCTACTACACCTGTTGTATTCAGCATTTCACTGTAAGGTCTACTACACCTGTTGTATTCAGCATTTCACTGTAAGGTCTACTACACCTGTTGTATTCAGCATTTCACTGTAAGGTCTACTACACCTGTTGTATTCAGCATTTCAATGTGAGGTCTACTACACCTGTTGTATTCAGCATTTCACTGTGAGGTCTACTACACCTGTTGTATTCAGCATTTCACTGTGAGGTCCACTACACCTGTTGTATTCAGCATTTCACTGTAAGGTCTACTACACCTGTTGTATTCAGCATTTCACTGTGAGGTCTACTACACCTGTTGTATTCAGCATTTCACTGTGAGGTCTACTACACCTGTTGTATTCAGCATTTCACTGTAAGGTCTACTACACCTGTTGTATTCAGCATTTCACTGTAAGGTCTACTACACCTGTTGTATTCAGCATTTCACTGTAAGGTCTACTACACCTGTTGTATTCAGCATTTCACTGTGCTGTCCAACTCCAGTAAAACATCACACACATCCTCATTTATAAATGGCAGAATAAATAGGAAAACAGAGAACTCACAGCTTTGGAGACAGAACATACATATTAAGTATCGTGTGCGACGCAGTGCAGGTTCCTGCTGTTTACGTTTTGAATTGGCATAAGTAGTCGGACATTCTCCGTGACAAAGGGGCGCATTCCCACAATCCCCCTCTACTCTGCCATAAAGCACTGTGTCCCCAGGCAGTACCGTAGTGATGGCTTCTGCATCGCACAGATGAGAATCGATGAGAGCTGGTCTCTCTGTTCTAGTACCACCCACTGTGTCCCTAGGCAGTACCGTAGTGATGGCTTCTGCATCTCACAGATAACAATCGATGAGAGCTGGTCTCTCTGTTCTAGTACCACCCACTGTGTCCCTAGGCAGTACCGTAGTGATGGCTTCTGCATCTCACAGATGAGAATCGATGAGAGCTGGTCTCTCCTCTGTTCTAGTAAGACACACACAGTACCACCCACTACACTCACTGACACTAGTAAGACACACACAGTAGTACCACTCACTGACACTAGTAAGACACACACAGTAGTACCAACCACCACACTCACTGACACTAGTAAGACACACACGGTAGTACCCACCACTACACTCACTGACACCAGTAAGACACACACAGTAGTACCACTCACTGACACTTGTAAGACACACACAGTAGTACCCACTACACTCACTGACACTTGTAAGACACACACAGTAGTACCAACCACCACACTCACTGACACCAGTAAGACACACACAGTAGTACCACCACACTCACTGACACTAGTAAGACACACACGGTAGTACCACACTTAATAAATGGAAATAAGTGTATGTGTGTGTGTGTGTGTGTCTGTCTGTGTGTGTGCGTGCGTGCGTGTGTGTGTGTGTGTGTCGGAGAAGGGGGATGTCAACACTGTAAATTAAGAATTGTCTAAATGTATACTCCAGGAAGTGAACCCACAATCTTCAGATACACAGGTGGTACCTTCAGCCCTACAACACAATACAATACATCTAGCCCTACAATACAATACCTCTAGCCCTACAATACAATACATTACCTCTAGCCCTACAATACAATACCTTCAGCCCTACAATACAATACATTACCTCTAGCCCTACAATACAATACCTCTAGCCCTACAATACAATACCTTCAGCCCTACAATACAATACCTCTAGCCCTACAATACAATACCTCTAGCCCTACAATACAATACAATACCTCTAGCCCTACAATACAATACCTCTAGCCCTACAATACAATACCTCTAGCCCTACAATACAATACAATACCTCTAGCCCTACAATACAATACAATACCTCTAGCCCTACAATACAATACCTCTAGCCCTACAATACAATACCTCTAGCCCTATAATACAATACCTCTAGCCCTACAATACAATACATCTAGCCCTATAATACAATACCTCTAGCCCTACAATACAATACCTCTAGCCCTACAATACAATACCTCTAGCCATACAATACAATACCTCTATCCCTACAATACAATACCTCTAGCCCTACAATACAATACCTTTAGCCCTACAATACAATACCTCTAGCCCTACAATACAATACCTCTAGCCCTACTATACAACACCTCTAGCCCTACAATACAATACCTCTAGCCCTACAATACAATACCTCTATATAATACAATACCTCTAGCCCTACAATACAATACCTCTAGCCCTACAATACAATACCTTCAGCCCTACAATACAATACCTCTAGCCCCACAATACAATACAATACCTCTAGCCCTACAATACAATACAATACCTCTAGCCCTACAATACAATACAATACCTTCAGCCCTACAATACAATACAATACCTCTAGCCCTACAATACAATACAATACCTCTAGCCCTACAATACAATACAATACCTCTAGCCCTACAATACAATACAATACCTCTAGCCCTACAATACAATACCTCTAGCCCTACAATACAATACAATACCTTCAGCCCTACAATACAATACCTCTAGCCCTACAATACAATACCTCTAGCCCTACAATACAATACAATACCTCTAGCCCTACAATACAATACCTCTAGCCCCACAATACAATACCTCTAGCCCTACAATACAATACAATACCTTTAGCCCTACAATACAATACAATACCTCTAGCCCTACAATACAATACCTCTAGCCCTACAACACAATACAATACCTCTAGCCCTACAATACAATACCTCTAGCCCTACAATACAATACCTCTAGCCCTACAATACAATACCTCTAGCCCTACAATACAATACCTCTAGCCCTACAATACAATACCTCTAGCCCTACAATACAATACAATACCTCTAGCCCTACAATACTAAACCTCTAGCCCTACAATACAATACCTCTAGCCCTACAATACAATACAATACCTCTAGCAATACAATACAATACCTCTAGCACTACAATACAATACCTTCAGCCCTACAATACAATACATTACCTCTAGCCCTACAATACAATACCTCTAGCCCTACAATACAATACCTCTAGCCCTACAATACAATACCTCTAGCCCTACAATACAATACCTCTAGCCCTACAATACAATACCTCTAGCCCTACAATACAATACAATACCTCTAGCCCTACAATACAATACCTCTAGCCCTACAATACAATACCTTCAGCCCTACAATACAATACCTCTAGCCCTACAATACAATACCTCTAGCCCTACAATACAATACCTTCAGCCCTACAATACAATACCTCTAGCCCCACAATACAATACCTTTAGCCCTACAATACAATACCTCTAGCCCTACAATACAATACCTTCAGCCCTACAATACAATACAATACCTCTAGCCCTACAATATAATACCTCTAGCCCTACAATACAATACCTCTAGCCCTACAATACAGTACTTTTAGCCCTACAATACAATACCTCTATATAATACAATATAATACCTTTAGCCCTACAATACAATACCTTTAGCCCTACAATACAATACCTCTAGCCCTACAATACAATACCTTAAGCCCTACAATACAATACAATACCTCTAGCCCTATAATACAATACCTTTAACCCTACAATACAATACATAGACATGTCTATGACCAGGGTGGAAAATTAGGTAAACATGAAATGACCACAACAAATTAGATAAACATGAAATGAACACAACAAATTAGATAAACATGAAATGAACACAACAAATTAGATAAACATGAAATGAACACAACAAATTAGACTACTTTTTTTGCTTTGAGATTTATGGGGAATGAAATGGAAAGTGTGATAATATATATTTTTTGGGGGGGGAGGAGGGGGGGGGAATTATTGGTTTATTCAGACAGTAAGGAAATGAGATCGGGAGACTGGCAAATGCTAGAAACGGTGAGAAGGTTGGGATGCAGGGATTGATCCATGTTCTCAGGTGGAAAGTTGTATGTGACAACGTGCCAGGGAGTTTTACCACCACACCAAGGCTCTGCACAGGAAGGATGTTCTATTAATTGTTAATGGCAGAAGGGAACCAAATCATAGATTGCAGTCTGCTTGTCCGAAGACTACTTTCAAGGTAAGGACGCAAAACATTTAGTAATTTTTGGTGAACTATCTCTTTAACAATATGTCTGGAAGAAACTCTCCAGGAGAGTTGGACATCCCTTGATCTGTGTCTGTTCTGGGTGTTTGGAAAAATGTTCTTGTCATAACGATTCATTTCTCAAAATCACCCAACTTTCTAGAACAATCTAAATTAATGTCAATATTCAGGTGGTTTTATGCCGACCGGTTGAAGATCCACGACGTCATCTTACCTTTACAGAGGGAAAAGATGATGTGTTTATGAGTTGAGAGTCCCCCCCCCTACCATCTCTTCCTAATATGTATATATATATATGCACAATAATAACATGTCAATAAATTATATTTGTTTCTCGTATTTGTTTCATATCCAATGCTTATTTGTATGACTTTATTCAAAACAGTCCATGAATGGCTGCAAAAAAAAATAAATACATAACCTCATATCTTTCGTTGTCAAAACACACTAGTATGGATATCAGATTATTACCATGTGATTTACACTGGCATAGCTGTGAAGAAGTGGAATAGTAAAACACATGTGAGGGAATAACAGTAGTGTTCTGTGGGGAATAACAGTAGTGTTCTGTGGGGAATAACAGTAGTGTTCTGTGGGGAATAACAGTAGTGTTCTGTGGGGAATAACAGTGTTGTTCTGTGGGGAATGACAGTGTTGTTCTGTGGGGAATAACAGTAGTGTTCTGTGGGGAATAACAGTAGTGTTCTGTGGGGAATAACAGTAGTGTTCTGTGGGGAATAACAGTAGGGTTCTGTGGGGAATAACAGTAGAGTTCTGTGGGGAATAACAGTAGAGTTCTGTGGGGAATAACAGTAGTGTTCTGTGAGGGAATAAGTATGAGTAAATAGCTAATGAAATCTCCTGATGACAAGATTACATAAATTTGCCCCTAAACTATATTTATTGCCCTATGGGCCCTGGTCTAAAACAGGTGCAGTAGGACTACTGTACCTGTTGTACCTGGCTGTGATACTGTAGGACTACTGCACCTGTTGGACCTGGCTGTGATACTGTAGGACTACTGCACCTGTTTGGACCTGGCTGTGATACTGTAGGACTACTGCACCGGTTTGGACCTGGCTGTGATACTGTAGGACTACTGCACCTGTTTGGACCTGGCTGTGATACTGTAGGACTACTGCACCTGTTGGACCTGGCTGTCATACTGTAGGACTACTGCACCTGTTGGACCTGGCTGTGATACTGAAGGACTACTGCACCTGTTTGGACCTGGCTGTGATACTGAAGGACTACTGCACCTGTTTGGACCTGGCTGTGATACTGAAGGACTACTGCACCTGTTGGACCTGGCTGTGATACTGTAGTCTTACTGCACCTGTTGGACCTGACTGTGATACTATAGGACTACTGCACCTGTTGTACCTGGCTGTGATACTGTAGGACTACTGCACCTGTTGGACCTGGCTGTGATACTGTAGTCTTACTGCACCTGTTGGACCTGACTGTGATACTATAGGACTACTGCACCTGTTGGACCTGGCTGTGATACTGTAGGACTACTGCACCTGTTTGGACCTGGCTGTGATACTGTAGAACTACTGGACCTGTTGGACCTGGCTGTCATACTGAAGGACTACTGCACCTGTTTGGACCTGGCTGTCATACTGTAGGACTACTGCACCTGTTTGGACCTGGCTGTGATACTGTAGGACTACTGCACCTGTTTGGACCTGGCTGTGATACTGTAGAACTACTTATGTTACTTTACTGGGTGAATTCAGAAAGCATTCCAAGTTCCTCCTGTGTTTGTGTTTACCATGGCAACCAGAAATGTAAATAACGACATGATTGCCCGAACGATAATCAGCCTCTGTGTCTGAGGATCTTTTCCCCTAAATGTAATGTTCATGTCAACCCAGGTCCATCTTTTCAAAGAAACACAATTTATTTCAATCTAGTTCCGTTTTCACCTTTTATTGCCTGGTAAATAACCAACAACCATAGATAACGAAAAGCAGAATAAGGTGAGGAATCATTCCATGTCAACTAGGCGCATCTTTTTTTTTTTTAAAGAAACACCATTTATTTCAATCTCTAGTTGAGTAAAATAAGTCGTTTTGTTCCCGGTCACAAGATAATCCAGAAAAAAATGCAATAGACAGCGCCACACTCAGGCAGAAAACGGAATGTTCTATTCTAAACCAGGCTCGTCTCTTTAAAAATAAAACACCATTTATTTAACTCGTTTTCCTGGGATTCACAAGAAAATCCTAACAATTCGGGTAAAGATCGCCCCAGTCAAGGCAGAACATTGTGAAGTATCATAAAGTGAGAACAATTGGTTTCCCCTGGCTGTTATATGGCTGCTAGTAAATTAATAGAAGACATTCACTGCTTTAAACCTGTATTACCATAACTAGGCAACACAGAACCACGGCGGACCCATTGGTAAAATGAGAGGCTCTTCACCATATTAAAAGGTGTCCCACTGCAACGTGCCTAGCTCCGCCCACTTGGGCGTGGCTTATGGAGCGCTCTTTGAAATAAACGCTCGTATTGTTATATATATATGGAGAGTGCTTGACTTGGCCCGGAGCTGTCCAGAGCGCCTTACCGAGACTTCTAATTTTTGGGGTTCCTCTATTAAACAAAGTAGCCTATAACCGGTCCAGATTGACACCCAGAAAATGTTAGAATTCATTACCGCAATGACCCTTCAGTGCGAGTCGTGTGTGCGGTGTGTGTGTCCGTTATCCGAAGAGAGAACCGCGACATTTCAGCAGCATATAATGATGACTGGATAGCCAATTCAAAACATAACGTGTAGCAGTTCTCTAACTGAGCATTAATGTCCCTTTAGCCGTTTGACCGGAACTGTATAGCCGAAATAAATCTGCACGGTTGGGAAAACTAGGATTAAACAGTAAAGCCATGTAAACTGGAAACCATTTATCCGGAGGCTGCATTCATTGTAGCTGGGGATTTTAACAAGGCTAATCTGAAAACAAGACTCCCCAAATTTTATCAGCATATCGATTGCGCAACCAGGGGTGGAAAGACCTTGGATCATTGTTACTCTAACTTCCGCGACGCATATAAGGCCCTGCCCCGCCCCCCTTTCGGAAAAGCTGACCACGACTCCATTCTGTTGATCCCTGCCTACAGACAGAAACTAAAACAAGAGGCTCCCACGCTGAGGTCTGTCCAACGCTGGTCCGACCAAGCTGACTCCACACTCCAAGACTGCTTCCATCACGTGGACTGGGACATGTTTCGTATTGCGTCAGACAACAACATTGACGAATACGCTGATTCGGTGTGCGAGTTCATCAGAACGTGCGTTGAAGATGTCGTTCCCATAGCAACGATTAAAACATTCCCTAACCAGAAACCGTGGATTGATGGCAGCATTCGTGTGAAACTGAAAGCGCGAACCACTGCTTTTAATCAGGGCAAGGTGTCTGGTAACATGACCGAATACAAACAGTGCAGCTATTCCCTCCGCAAGGCTATCAAACAAGCTAAGCGTCAGTACAGAGACAAAGTAGAATCTCAATTCAACGGCTCAGACACAAGAGGCATGTGGCAGGGTCTACAGTCAATCACGGACTACAGGAAGAAATCCAGCCCAGTCACGGACCAGGATGTCCTGCTCCCAGGCAGACTAAATAACTTTTTTGCCCGCTTTGAGGACAATACAGTGCCACTGACACGGCCTGCAACGGAAACTTGCGGTCTCTCCTTCACTGCAGCCGAGGTGAGTAAGACATTTAAACGTGTTAACCCTCGCAAGGCTGCAGGCCCAGACGGCATCCCCAGCCGCGCCCTCAGAGCATGCGCAGACCAGCTGGCCGGTGTGTTTACGGACATATTCAATCAATCCCTATACCAGTCTGCTGTTCCCACATGCTTCAAGAGGGCCACCATTGTTCCTGTTCCCAAGAAAGCTAAGGTAACTGAGCTAAACGACTACCGCCCCGTAGCACTCACTTCCGTCATCATGAAGTGCTTTGAGAGACTAGTCAAGGACCATATCACCTCCACCCTACCTAACACCCTAGACCCACTCCAATTTGCTTACCGCCCAAATAGGTCCACAGACGATGCAATCTCAACCACACTGCACACTGCCCTAACCCATCTGGACAAGAGGAATACCTATGTGAGAATGCTGTTCATTGACTACAGCTCGGCATTCAACACCATAGTACCCTCCAAGCTCGTCATCAAGCTCGAGACCCTGGGTCTCGACCCCGCCCTGTGCAACTGGGTACTGGACTTCCTGACGGGCCGCCCCCAGGTGGTGAGGGTAGGCAACAACATCTCCTCCCCGCTGATCCTCAACACTGGGGCCCCACAAGGGTGCGTTCTGAGCCCTCTCCTGTACTCCCTGTTCACCCACGACTGCGTGGCCACGCACGCCTCCAACTCAATCATCAAGTTTGCGGACGACACAACAGTGGTAGGCTTGATTACCAACAACGACGAGACGGCCTACAGGGAGGAGGTGAGGGCCCTCGGAGTGTGGTGTCAGGAAAATAACCTCACACTCAACGTCAACAAAACTAAGGAGATGATTGTGGACTTCAGGAAACAGCAGAGGGAACACCCCCCTATCCACATCGATGGAACAGTAGTGGAGAGGGTAGCAAGTTTTAAGTTCCTCGGCATACACATCACAGACAAACTGAATTGGTCCACTCACACAGACAGCATTGTGAAGAAGGCGCAGCAGCGCCTCTTCAACCTCAGGAGGCTGAAGAAATTGGGCTTGTCACCAAAAGCACTCACAAACTTCTACAGATGCACAATCGAGAGCATCCTGGCGGGCTGTATCACCGCCTGGTACGGCAACTGCTCCGCCCTCAACCGTAAGGCTCTCCAGAGGGTAGTGAGGTCTGCACAACGCATCACCGGGGGCAAACTACCTGCCCTCCAGGACACCTACACCACCCGATGTCACAGGAAGGCCATAAAGATCATCAAGGACATCAACCACCCGAGCCACTGCCTGTTCACCCCGCTATCATCCAGAAGGCGAGGTCAGTACAGGTGCATCAAAGCTGGGACCGAGAGACTGAAAAACAGCTTCTATCTCAAGGCTATCAGACTGTTAAACAGAAACCACTAACATTGAGTGGCTGCTGCCAACACACTGACACTGACTCAACTCCAGCCACTTTAATAATGGGAATTGATGGGAAATGATGTAAATATATCACTAGCCACTTTAAACAATGCTACCTAATATAATGTTACTTACCCTACATTATTCATCTCATATGCATACGTATATACTGTACTCTATATCATCGACTGTATCCTTATGTAATACATGTATCACTAGCCACTTTAACTATGCCACTTTGTTTACATACTCATCTCATATGTATATACTGTACTCGATACCATCTACTGTATCTGCCTATGCTGCTCTGTACCATCACTCATTCATATATCCTTATGTACATATTCTTTATCCCCTCACACTGTGTACAAGACAGTCGTTTTGGAATTGTTAGTTAGATTACTTGTTGGTTATTACTGCATTGTCGGAACTAGAAGCACAAGCATTTCGCTACACTCGCATTAACATCTGCTAACCATGTGTATGTGACAAATAAAATTTGATTTGATTTGATTTAATTGGGACACCGTTAAAAAATATCCCAATATCCCAGCCTAATTGACATTTTTTTTTTGCTGTGCATAGATCTCGCCTGAAACATTAATATTTGAGACTTATATACAGTTGAAGTCGGAAGGATACATACACCTTAGCCAAATACATTTAAACTCAGTTTTTCATAATTCCTGACAATTAATCTGTATCAATGTTTTATGTCTGTTAGGATCGTTTATTTTAATGTGAAATGTCAGAATATAATAGTAGAGGGAATTATTTAGTTCAGCTCCTAGTAAAAATTCCCTGTCTTAGGTCAGTTAGGATCACCACTTTATTTTAAGATTGTGAAAGGTCAGAATAACAGTTGAGAGAATTATTTATTTCAGCTTTTATTTATTTCATCACATTCCCAGTAGGTCAGAAGTTTACATACACTCAATTAGTATTTGGAAACATTGCCATTAAATTGTTTAACTTGCGTCAAACGTTTCGGGTAGCGTTCCACAAGCTTCCCACAATAAGTTGGGTGAATTTTGGCCCTTTCCTCCTGACAGAGCTGGTGTAACTGAGTCAGGTTTGTAGGCCTCTTTGCTCGCACACACTTTTTCAGTTCTGCCCACAAATTTTCTATGGGATTGAGGTCAGGGCTTTGTGATGGCCACTCCAACACATTGACTTTGTTGTCCATTTTGTCACAACTTTGGAAGTATGCTTGGGGTCATTGTCCATTTGGAAGACCCATTTGCGACCAAGCTTTAACTTTGTGACTGATGTCTTGAGATGTTGCTTCAATATATCCACATAATTTTCCTGCTTCATGATGCCATCTATTTTGTGAAGGGAACCAGTCCCTCCTGCAGCAAAGGATCCCCACAACCTGATGCTGTCACCCCCCGTGCTTCACGGTTGGGGTGGTGTTCTTCGGCTTGCAAGCCTCCCCCTTTTTCCTCCAAACATAACGATGGTGATTATGGCCAAACAGTTCTATTTCTGTTTCATCTGACCTGAGGACATTTCTCCAAAAAGTACAATCTTTGTCCCCATGTGCAGTTGCAAACCGTAGTCTGGCTTTTTTATGGCGGTTTTGGAGCAGTGGCTTCTTCCTTGCTGAGCGGCCTTTCAGGTTATGTCGATATAGGACTCGTTTTACTGTGGATATAGATACTTTTGTACCTGTTTCCTCCAGCATCTTCACATGGTCCTTTGCTGTTGTTCTGTGATTGATTTGCACTTTTCGCACCAAAGTACATTCATCTCTAGGAGACAGAGCGGGTCTCCTTCCTGAGCGGTATGACGGCTGAGTGGTCCCATGGTGTTTATACTTGCGTAAAATTGTTTGTACAGATGAACGTGGTACCTTCAGGTGTTTGGAAATTGCTCCCAAGGATGAACCAGACTTTTGGAGGGCTACATTTCTTTTCTGACGTCTTGGCTGATTTCTTTTGATTTTCCCATGATGTCAAGCAAAGAGACACTGAGTTTGAAGGTAGGCCTTGAAATACATCCACAGGTACACCTACAATTGACTCAAATGATGTCAATTAGCCTATCAGAAGCTTCTAAAGCCATGACATTTTCTGGAATTTTCCAATGTGTTTAAAGGCACAGTTAACTTAGCGTATGTAAAATTCTGACCCACTGGAATTGTGATACAGTGGAATAATCTGTCTGTAAACTATTGTTGGAAAAATTGTGTCATGCACAAAGTAGATGTCCTAACTGACTTGCCAAAACTATAGTTTGTTAACAAGAAATTTGTGGAGCGGTTGAAAATCTAGTTTTAATGACTCCAACCTAAGTGTATTTAAACTTGTGTTGTGTGCCTCCAATCAAGTTGATTTGTGAATTTTCCTAAGAGATTGGTTTAGATGAAGACATTTGAATTCAACACTGAGCTTCAACCAACATGCCTACAGTAGACTATCATCTATAATGTTTTGTCTTATGAATGTTAATGAATACACAGACGACCTTGTTCATTAGTGTGATGATTTTATTGGTTTGTGATGATTAAAGTGAAAACCAAGCAGCTGCAGGGATCATCTCAACAGACAGTAAAGATTCTATTTTGGAATGATTGGACAGCAGAACACCCAGAGGAACAGAATGAGAGTACAGTTCTAGAGAACACCAGCTAGAGTTCTACAGTCTAGGAGAATTCCAGCCACACAGTAGTGTGCAGGATCCATACATGACATCATGCCATGGTGTCTAACTTTAACAAGACATGTACCTCTAATGCATCCATAGTATTACTATCTCTCTTTTATCTGATGGAAATGGGTTTCTGAGTCCTACTCAAACCAAGCATGAGACTGAGACCAGCATTCAATCCCAGCGCTTTGTAAGCTATGTGACATTTTAAATGTAATTTCTGATTGAACTGACTGAACTGAACATTCATTGTGTGTGTGACTGTTTGAGGTTGTGGACAGGCGTCTTTTATACTGATAACAAGTTCAAACAGGTGCTATTAATACAGGTAACGAGTGGAGGACAGAGGAGCCTCTTAAAGAAGAAGTTACAGGTCTGTGAGAGCCAGAAATCTTGCTTGTTTGTAGGTGACCAAATACTTATTTTCCACCATCATTTGCAAATAAATTCATAAAAAATCCTACAATGTGATTTTCTGGATTTTTTTTCTCATTTTGTCTGTCATAGTTGAAGTGTACCTATGATGAAAATTACAGGCCTCTCGTCTTTTTAATTGGGAGAACTTGCACAATTGGTGGCTGACTAAATACTTTTTTGCCCCACTGTATATGGTAGGGTTCTCCAGGGTAGGGTAGGGTGGGGGGCTCTAGGGTCGGGTGGGGTGCTCTAGGGTAGGGTGGGGTGCTCCTGCATTCGGTCACGTTGTTGGACTCTTCAGAGAGGTGGCGGGGGTGTTGCTAAGGGTGTTGCTACGGGGCTCCAGCCTCAGTTTGATTGGTCGTTTTGGCATCAGCAAACCCTGGTTGTCAATCTCCAAAGGGATCTATAGAGAATAACAGGAAGTGTTAAAACAGGCGGTGACCATGTTAAAACAGGCGGTGACCATGTTAAATCATGTCCATGTTAAAACAGGTGGTGACCATGTTAACAGGTCCATGTTAAAACAGGTCCATGTTAAAACAGGTGGTGACCATGTTAAAACAGGTGGTGACCATGTTAACACAGGTGGTGACCATGTTAAAACAGATGGTGACCATGTTAAAACAGGTCCATGTTAAAACAGGTGGTGACCATGTTAACATATCCATGTTAAAACAGGCGGTGACCATGTTAAAACAGGTGGTGACCATGTTAAAACAGGTGGTGACCATGTTAACAGGTCCATGCTAAAACAGGTGGTGACCATGTTAACAGGTCCATGTTAAAACAGGTGGTGACCATGTTAACAGGTCCATGTTAAAACAGGTGGTGACCATGTTAAAACAGGTGGTGACCATGTTAACACAGGTGGCGACCATGTTAAAACAGACGGTGACCATGTTAAAACAGGTCCATGTTAAAACAGGTGGTGACCATGTTAACACATCCATGTTAAAACAGGCGGTGACCATGTTAAAACAGGTGGTGACCATGTTAAAACAGGTGGTGACCATGTTAAAAGGTCCATGCTAAAACAGGCGGTGACCATGTTAAAACAGGTGGTGAACATGTTAACAAATCCATGTTAAAACAGGTGGTGACCATGTTAAAACAGGTGGTGACCATGTCAAAACAGGAAGTGACAATGTTAACAGGTCCATGCTAAAACAGGTGGTGACCATGTCAAAACAGGTGGTGACCATGTTAAAACAGGTGGTGACCATGTTAACAGGTCCATGTTAAAACAGGTGGTGACCATGTTAACAGGTCCATGTTAAAACAGGCGGTGACCATGTTAACAGGTCCATGTTAAAACAGGCGGTGACCATGTTAAAACAGGTGGTGACCATGTTAAACAGGTGGTGACCATGTTAAAACAGGTGGTGACCATGTTAAAACAGGTGGTGACCATGTCAAAACAGGAAGTGACCATGTTAACAGGTCCATGCTAAAACAGGTGGTGACCATGTCAAAACAGGTGGTGACCATGTTAAAACAGGTGGTGACCATGTTAACAGGTCCATGTTAAAACAGGCGGTGACCATGTTAACAGGTCCATGTTAAAACAGGCGGTGACCATGTTAAAACAGGTGGTGACCATGTTAAACAGGTGGTGACCATGTTAAAACAGATGGTGACCATGTTAAAACAGACGGTGACCATGTTAAAACAGACGGTCACCATGTTAACAGGTCCATGTTAAAACAGGCGGTGACCATGTTAAAACAGGTGGTGACCATGTTAAACAGGTGGTGACCATGTTAAAACAGACGGTGACCATGTTAAAACAGGTGCTGACCATGTTAAAACAGACGGTGACCATGTTAAAACAGGTCCATGTTAAAACAGGTGGTGACCATGTTAAACAGGTGGTGACCATGTTAAAACAGACGGTGACCATGTTAAAACAGGTGCTGACCATGTTAAAACAGACGGTGACCATGTTAAAACAGGTCCATGTTAAAACAGGTAGTGACCATGTTAAAACAGGTCCATGTTAAAACAGGCGGTGACCATGTGAACACATCCATGTTAAAACAGGTGGTGACCATGTTAAAACAGGTGGTGACCATGTTAAAACAGGTGGTGACCATGTTAACACAGGTAGTGGCCATGTTAAAACAGGTGGTGACCATGTTAAAACAGGTGGTGACCATGTTAAAACAGGTGGTGACCATGTTAAAACAGGTGGTGACCATGTTAAAACAGGTGGTGACCATGTTAAAACAGGTGGTGACCATGTTAAAACAGGTGGTGACCATGTTAACACAGGTAGTGGCCATGTTAAAACAGGTGGTGACCATGTTAAAACAGGATGTGACCATGTTAAAACAGGTGGTGTCCATGTTAAAACAGGAAGTGACCATGTTAAAACAGGTGGTGACCATGTTAAAACAGGTGGTGACCATGTTAAAACAGGTGGTGACCATGTTAAAACAGACCATGTTGAACAGGAGGAGACCATGTTGAACAGGAGGTGACCATGTTGAACAGGAGGTGACCATGTTGAACAGGTGATGACCATGTTATAACAGGTCCATGTTAAAACAGGTGGTGACCATGTTAAAACAGGTGGTGACCATGTTAAAACAGGTGGTGACCATGTTAAAACAGGTGGTGACCATGTTAAAACAGGTGCCTACCACGTTAAAACAGGTGCTGACCAGGCTGAAACAGATACTGATTTTTGATGATGTCATATTCTGTCTGCTCAGGTGAGCGTCTCACCTCGGTCTCGTCGCAGACGGAGAAAGTGAAACTCTGGAGGATCTCGACCATGGCCAGTTTGATCATTATCAGGGCGAAGCGCATCCCGATACAGTTCCTGGGCCCCGCCCCAAACGGCATGTACGTGTACGGATCAATAGGCTCCTTGTTCTCCTTACTGAACCTGGACAGGGGGAGGGCAGACACATTACACATTGTATTGTAGTTGATTTGTGGTTGTGTTATTGTTGTACTGTGGTTGTATTAATAATAAGGTTGTGTTGTGGTTGGATTGTGGTTACGGTGCGGTCCAGTACCTCTCTGGTTTGAACTCCTCAGGGTCAGACCAGATCTCTGGGTCACGGTGGAGGGTCCACGTGGGAACCAGGACAACGCAGTCTTTGGGGATGACGATGCCGTTGATCTCCACCGTCTTCTTGGCGACCCTCTCCAGTCGCGGGGCGATGGGGTACAGTCTCAGAGACTCGTTCAACACACAGTCCAAATAGTCCATCTGCATCAGAGCTTCGTACTGGATTGGAGCCTGCACCATGGTTACATACAAATCAGAACCTCACCACATCTGTTGGAGAACACAGTATCTATTTCCTCCTGCAGTTTGGTCATGGTGTGGGGGTTACCTTGTTGGGGAACACAGTATCTATCTCCTCCTGCAATTTGGTCATGGTGTGGGGGTTACTTTGTTGGGGAACACAGTATCTTTCTCCTCCCGCAGTTTGGTCATGGTGTGGGGGTTACCTTGTTGGGGAACACAGTATCTATCTCCTCCTGCAGTTTGGTCATGGTGTGGGGGTTACCTTGTTGGGGAACACAGTATCTACCTCCTCCTGCAGTTTGGTCATGGTGTGGGGGTTACCTTGTTGGGGAACACAGTATCTACCTCCTCCTGGAGTTTGGTCATGGTGTGGGGGTTACCTTATTGGGGAACACAGTATCTATCTCCTCCTGCAGTTTGGTCATGGTGTGGGGATTGGTTGCCAGGTTATAGGCCAGGAAACTCATAGTAGTGCTGCTGGTCTCGTAGCCACCGAAGATGAAGATAATGGCCTGAGACAAGATCTCATGATCAGTCAGTCCTATGGAGGGAGAGAGAGAGGAGAGGAGGGAGGAGGAGAGAGAATATGTTTGTAGCAGGTGTGTGTTTGTAACAGGTGTGTGTTTGAAACAGTAATTTACAGGTGTGTGTTTGTAACAGGTGTGTGTTAATAACAGTAATTTACAGGTGTGTGTTTGTAACAGTAGTTTCCAGGTGTGTGTTTGTAACAGTAATTTACAGGTGTGTGTTTGTAACAGTAGTTTCCAGGTGTGTGTTTGTAACAGTAGTTTCCAGGTGTGTGTTTGTAACAGTAGTTTCCAGGTGTGTGTTTGTAACAGTAGTTTACAGGTGTGTGTTTGTAACAGTAGTTTACAGGTGTGTGTTGGTAACAATAGTTTCCAGGTGTGTGTTTGTAACAGTAGTTTACAGGTGTGTGATTGTAACAGTAGTTTACAGGTGTGCGTTTGTAACAGTAGTTTCCAGGTGTGTGTTTGTAACAGTAGTTTCCAGGTGTGTGTTTGTAACAGTAGTTTCCAGGTGTGTGTTTGTAACAGTAGTTTCCAGGTGTGTGTTTGTAACAGTAGTTTCCAGGTGTGTGTTTGTAACAGTAGTTTCCAGGTGTGTGTTTGTAACAGTAGTTTCCAGGTGTGTGTTTGTAACAGTAGTTTCCAGGTGTGTGTTTGTAACAGGTGTGTGTTTGTATCAGTAGTTTCCAGGTGTGTGTTTGTAACAGTAGTTTACAGGTGTTTGTTCGGCAGGTACCTTTAGACTGTTCCTCTCCTGTCTTTGTGTCGTTGCCTTTCTGAGAGTCGATCATCAGCTGTAAGAAATCCACCCGACTCTGCGAGCAGAATGAAATTAGGTCAAATATGTCCAATCACAGCCAACACAATAAGATTCTAATGGATCTGGTCCAATCACAACCAACACAATCAGATTCTAATGGATCTGGTCCAATCACAACCAACACAATCAGATTCTAATGGATCTGGTCCAATCACAACCAACACAATCAGATTCTAATGGATCTGGTCCAATCACAACCAACACAATCAGATTCTAATGGATCTGATTCCAATCACAACCAACTCAATCAGATTCTAATGGATCTGGTCCAATCACAACCAACACAATCAGATTCTAATGGATCTGGTCCAATCACAACCAACACAATCAGATTCTAATGGATCTGATTCCAATCACAACCAACTCAATAAGATTCTAATGGATCTGGTCCAATCACAACCAACACAATCAGATTCTAATGGATCTGATTCCAATCACAACCAACACAATCAGATTCTAATGGATCTGATTCCAATCACAACCAACTCAATAAGATTCTAATGGGTCTGGTCCAATCACAACCAACTCAATCAGATTCTAATGGATCTCGTCCAATAATAATAATCAACACAAACAGATTGTAATATGAATGAAGATATTTGGGTCCCAGTAATAGTGTTTTTCAATTCCGACATGATATCGATTTGGACATTCCATATTGGTGAAGAATATTACAGTACAAATATAAATGTACAGATGAAAATATCAACATAACAATCAAATATAAATATAAAACATGTTTACGGTAGAGTTCCCAGTGTCACGTCCAGATTTGATCTTAGCCAGCGAGGTGTAAAAGAAGTCCAACACCGCAGTCGGGAAGAAAGAAAACTTCATCTTCTCCAAGATAGGACCAGTGAAGGGAAAAAACACTGCAGAACGAGAGGAGGGGAGGAGGAGGAGGGGAGGGAAGAAGAGAGGAAGAGAGGAGGACGGGAGAGGAGGAGAGGAGTTGAGGACGGGAGAGGAGAGGAAAGTTTTATAAAAAGGTACACACGATTATAAAGAACAACTTTGTGTCTGTGTGTGGTCTCACAGATTAGGAGGAACAGTGGGTTGAACAGGTTAAACTTGAACATCTTCTTGACGTTGGAGACGAAGGGGTCTGAAGGGTTGTTCAGAGAGTCAATGTCCACACTGAAGGCTGTGCTGGTGACCACGTCCATACTGTAGGGCCCAAAGAACCTGCAACACAACCAGAATTACACACCTACTGACCATACAACTAGTGACCACAACTAGAGACCACAACTAGTCACCACCAACTACTGACCACCAACCACACAACCACTGACCACACAACCACTGACCACACAACTAGAGACCACAACTACTGACCACAACTACACAACTACTGACCGCACAACTACTGACCACACAACTACTGACCACACAACTACGGACCACAACCACAAAACTAACGACCACAAAACTACAGACCACACAACTACCGACCACACAACTACCGACCACACAACTACAGACCACACAACTACAGACCACAAAACTACCGACAACACAACTACGGACCACACAACTACTGACCACAACTGCACAATGACTGACCACAACTATTGACCGCAACTACTGACCACACAACTACTGACCACACAACCACTGGCAACAACTGCTGACCACACAACTGCTGACCACACAACTAAAACAAATCAAATGTATTTGTCACACAACTTGCCAGCTGCAACAGAGCCTGGACTCGAACCAGGATCTCTAGTGGCACTGTGATGCTTTAGACCACTTGGGAGGCTCCGGGTGACTGGAGTCTTTGACAAGTTTTGGGGCTCTGACAACGCCTAGTATATAGGTCCTGGATGACACTGTTGAAGTCGGAAGCCAAGCCAAATACATTTAAACTCAGTTTTTCACAATTCTTGACATTTAATCCTTAATTTTGTCCCTGTCTTGGGTCAGTTAGGATCACCACTTTATTTTAAGAATGTGAAATGTCAGAATAATAGTATAGAGAATTATTTATTTCAGCTTTATTTCATTCATCACATTCACAGTGGGTCAGAAGTTTACATACACTAAATTAGTATTTGGTAGCATTGCCTTTAAATTGTTTAACTTGGGTCAAACGTGTTGGGGTAGCCTTCCACAAGTTTCCAACAATAAGTTGGGTGAATGTTGGCCCATTCCTCCTGCCATAGCTGGTGTAACTGAGTCAGGTTTGTAGGCCTCCTTGCTCGCACACGCTTTTTCAGTTCTGCCAACACATTTTCTATATGATTGAGGTCGTGGCTTTGTCATGGCCACTCGTGTACCTTGACTTTGTTGTCCTTAAGCCATTTTGCCACAACTTTGGAAGTATGCTTGGGGTCAATGTCCGTTTGGAAGACCCATTTGCGACCAAGCTTTAACTTCCTGACTGATGTCTTGAGATGTTGCTTCAATATATCCACATAATTTTCGTGCCTCATGATGCCATCTATTTTGTGAAGTGCACCAGTCCCTCCTGCAGCAAAGCACCCCCCACAACATGATGCTGCCACCCCCCGTGCTTCACGGTTGGGATGGTGTTCTTCGGCTTGCAAGCCTCCCCCTTTTTCCTAACCGACTTGCCAAAACTATAGCTTGTTAACAAGAAATTTGTGGACTGGTTGAAAAGCGACCATGACTCCTACCTAAGTGTATGTAAACTTCCGACTTCAACTGTAGGTCCTGGATGGCAGGACCTACAGCTACTTTGTCTTGCTCACATTAAGGGAGAGGTTGTTGTCTTGGCACCACACTGCCAGGTCTCTGACTTCCTCCCTATAAGCTGTCTCATCGTTGTCGGTGATCAGGCCTTCCACTGTCTTCTCATCAGCAAACTTAATGATGGTGTTGGAGTCGTGCCTGGTCATGCAGTCGTGGGTGAACTGGGAGTACAGGATGGGTCTAAGCACAAACCCATGCGGGGCCCCCGTGGAGAGGATCAGCGTGGCGGATGTGTTGTTACCTACCCTCACCACCTGGGGGCGGCCCATCAGGAAGTCCGGGATCCAGTTGCAGAGGGAGGTGTTTAGTCCCAGGGTTCTTAGCTTAGTGATGAGCTTTGTGGGCACTATGGTGTTGAACGCTGAGCAGTAGTCAATGAACAGCATTCTCACATAGGTGTTCCTTTTGTCCATGTGGGAAAACACAGTGTGGAGTGCAATCGAGATTGCATCATCTGTGGATCAGTTGGGGCGGTATGTGAATTGGAGTGGGTGTAGTGTTTCCGAGATGATGGTGTTGATGTGAGCCACGGCCAGCCTTTCAAAGCACTTCATGGTTACCAACGTGAGTGCTATGGATCTGTTGGCGCAGTATGCTAGTCATGTAGGCAGGTTACGTTCGTTTTCATGGGCACAGGGACTATGGCGGTCTGCTTGAAACATGTAGGCATTACAGACTCGGACAGGGAGAGGTTGAAAATGAAAATGTCAGTGAAGACACTTGCCAGTTGGTCAGGACATGCTCTGAGTACACATCCTGGTAATCCGTCCTGCCCTGCGGTTGACTGGTAGATATTAGATCAAACGGATTTAAGTTAAAGTCCCCGGCCACACCGCTCATGGCCTTATTTTTGTATATTTTTATTTGACCTTTAATTAACTAGGCAAGTCAGTTAAAAACCTGTTGATGCCAGGGGTTCCTCTAGAGGAACGCCGCCGGTTAACGCCACAGGTCAAACTAAGTGCAGAAGCAAGCTTTATGATGTTTTAAACACACAAAACAAATTTCAATTCAACCGGTCATCGTCTGTCCTTCTTCTGAGTACTGGGACAAAGGAATGGCTGTGACCAATTCGCGCCCTAACGCACAGGTTTTTTCTCGCAGCACTTACTCAAATCACTCCCATAGGGCCAATTCTCGCGGGATTTGAACGATTAAACGCGCTACAGAATGAGGACATCTAGTGGAAGACATAGAAAGTGTCCCCAGATCCATAAGTGGTTGGGAAGGGTGGGGGCGATGACGTCAAAGTTGCTCCAACTTTCATGACCACAAAACTAGTTTGGAAGAATGCCTGCCCAGTGAGTTCTGCTATACTTACAGACATAATTCCAACGGTTTTAGAAGCTTTAGAGTGTTTTCTATCCAATAATAATTATTATATGCATATTGTAGAAAAGGCCCATGGAGTTGGTGGAATACTCCTTTAATTCATTGCCATTTACTCAGCTGGACAGGTCAGGTGGAAATGTCAGACAGATCTCAACTCCATAAAAGGAGGAAATTGCCATCGCCTGATCTCGCTGCTTTCTCTTCCTTAACTCCATCTGATCCAGAAGTTCTGTGCGTCCATGAATCCACGTAAGTCCACCGACTATGTTACCTTTCATCCGAATTATCTGTGGCGATCGGGAGAGTGGGCCATTCAGTTATTGTTTATAGGTTTTACCGCGGAGCGCGGCTTGGAGCGCACGCTTCAAACATATTGTGTAATGTGAATTGTCAATGATCACGGCCCTACGGATCCTCATAGGCCAATTATGCAATCGATATGGTTCATATGTATTGAAATGAATTATATGTACACATGAAGACAATTGAAAGAGTGAAATGAGAAACGTCATTGTTTGCTAACTGATTGACTTTGATGGGGATTATAGATTGTATAACCATTCA
The DNA here is from genome assembly GCF_045791955.1 of Oncorhynchus clarkii lewisi. Taxonomy (NCBI): domain Eukaryota; kingdom Metazoa; phylum Chordata; class Actinopteri; order Salmoniformes; family Salmonidae; genus Oncorhynchus; species Oncorhynchus clarkii. Next base: position 4,632,218 of record NC_092163.1, read on the forward strand.
CTGTTTGTATTCTTTCATGATTTATGATAAATAGTTACGAGCCTAAATGACTCGCGGATGATTACTATTGACTTAATGAACTGAACTGTTGACCTCCCTAACTTGTGTTAATAATGAATGATATGATTTGATCTTTGATTATGAATCTGATTGGATACATGTTATTTGTTTCCTTTGTGATGCAGCACAGACTACTCAGTAAATATACCACTTTATGGTTAAAGGAATTCCTGCCTCAGTCTCATCCATTCCTCTGTCACCTGACACGTGACCACCTGTTCACCTTCACTGTCAGTCATCCTAGCTGTCCAGCTACTCACACAGATTCCACTAATCTTTCACATATATTAGCAATTTTTGACAAATTCTTTTTCAGTTTACTAGGGGTACCCAATTCCTCCAAAGGGGGCATAAGTCAGCCATATCCTCAACAGGATTTATTACATTTTATTTGACCTTTAATTAACAAGTCAGTTAAGATTACATTTTTATTTGACCTTTAACTAGGCAAGGCAGTTAAGATTACATTTTTATTTTCAATGATACTGTCCCTTATACAGCTTATCATGAGGTGCTCTACCTCAGGCCAAGAGTGTGGTCGGGGGCGTCGGGTTGTGGTGGTAAATAGACTGCTACGATACTATTGGTCGGGGGCATCGGGTTGTGGTGGTAAATAGACTGCTACGATACTATTGGTCGGGGGCGTCGGGTTGTGGTGGTAAATAGACTGCTACGATACTATTGGTGAAATCTTGGTAGATAGTGTGGTCTACAGCTTATCATGAGGTACTCTACCTCAGGCCAAAAGTGTGCAAAGCTGTTATCAAGGCAATGGGTGGCTATATGTGTGTGTGTGTGTGTGTGTGTGTGTGTGTGTGTGTGTGTGTGTGTGTATTATAATCAAGACTCAGAGTTGTAAGGTGAAAAGCCAGAGGTTAGGAATCAGGACTCACTCCTTCACTTCGATGGTCTGGTCTTTATCTGCCTGCTTCTTCATTCCATTCAGCAGGTTAGCAGAGTGCTGCTTCATGATACCAAACATCTAGAGGAGAGAGAGAGAGGTAGAGAGAGAGAGAGAGAGGTAGAGAGACAGCAGTAGAGAGGTAGAGAGAGAGAGAGAGAGAGGTAGTGAGACAGCAGTAGAGAGGTAGAGAGAGAGAGAGAGAGAGAGAGAGAGAGGTAGAGAGACAGCAGTAGAGAGCAGTAGAGAGGTAGAGAGAGAGAGAGAGAGAGGTAGAGAGACAGCAGTAGAGAGCAGTAGAGAGGTAGAGAGAGAGAGGTAGTGAGACAGCAGTAGAGAGGTAGAGAGAGAGAGAGAGAGAGGTAGAGAGACAGCAGTAGAGAGCAGTAGAGAGGTAGAGAGAGAGAGGTAGAGAGACAGCAGTAGAGAGGTAGAGAGAGAGAGAGAGAGGAGAGACAGAGGTAGAGTGAGGTAGAGAGACAGCAGTAGAGAGTTAGAGAGGTAGAGAGAGAGGGAGAGAGAGAGAGAGGTAGAGAGACAGCAGTAGAGAGCAGTAGAGAGGTAGAGAGAGAGATAGGTAGAGATACAGCAGTAGAGAGCAGTAGAGAGGTAGAGAGAGAGAGGTAGAGAGAGAGACAGCAGTAGAGAGCAGTAGAGAGGTAGAGAGAGAGAGAGGTAGAGACAGCAGTAGAGAGGTAGAGAGAGAGAGAGAGAGAGAGACAGCAGTAGAGAGCAGTAGAGAGGTAGAGAGAGAGAGAGAGAGAGAGAGAGAGGTAGAGAGACAGCAGTAGAGAGGTAGAGAGAGGTAGAGACAGCAGTAGAGAGGTAGAGAGAGGTAGAGAGACAGCAGTAGAGAGTTATGTAGCGAGAGGGGGAGAGAGAGAGAGGTAGAGAGACAGCAGTAGAGAGGTAGAGAGAGAGAAGTAGAGATACAGCAGTAGAGAGCAGTAGAGAGGTAGAGAGAGAGAGGTAGAGAGACAGCAGTAGAGAGCAGTAGAGGTAGAGAAAGAGAGAGAGGTAGAGAGACAGCAGTAGAGAGCAGTAGAGAGGTAGAGAGAGAGAGAGAGGTAGTGAGACAGCAGTAGAGAGGTAGAGAGAGAGAGAGAGGTAGAGAGACAGCAGTAGAGAGCAGTAGAGAGGTAGAGAGAGAGGTAGAGAGACAGCAGTAGAGAGGTAGAGAGAGAGAGAGGAGAGACAGCAGTAGAGAGGTAGAGAGAGGTAGAGAGACAGCAGTAGAGAGTTAGAGAGGTAGAGAGAGAGGGAGAGAGAGAGAGAGGTAGAGAGACAGCAGTAGAGAGCAGTAGAGAGGTAGAGAGAGAGATAGGTAGAGATACAGCAGTAGAGAGCAGTAGAGAGGTAGAGAGAGAGAGACAGCAGTAGAGAGCAGTAGAGAGGTAGAGAGAGAGGTAGAGAGACAGCAGTAGAGAGGTAGAGAGAGAGAGAGACAGCAGTAGAGAGCAGTAGAGAGGTAGAGAGAGAGAGAGAGAGGTAGAGAGACAGCAGTAGAGAGGTAGAGAGAGAGAGAGAGGTAGAGACAGGAGTAGAGAGCAGTAGAGAGGTAGAGAGAGGTAGAGAGACAGCAGTAGAGAGTTAGGTAGCGAGAGGGGGAGAGAGAGAGAGGTAGAGAGACAGCAGTAGAGAGCAGTAGAGAGGTAGAGAGAGAGATAGGTAGAGATACAGCAGTAGAGAGGTAGAGAGAGAGACAGCAGTAGAGAGCAGTAGAGAGGTAGAGAGAGAGAGAGGTAGAGAGACAGCAGTAGAGAGGTAGAGAGAGAGAGAGAGAGAGAGAGACAGCAGTAGAGAGCAGTAGAGGTAGAGAGAGAGAGAGAGAGAGGTAGAGAGACAGCAGTAGAGAGGTAGAGAGAGAGAGAGAGGTAGAGACAGCAGTAGAGAGCAGTAGAGAGGTAGAGAGAGGTAGAGAGACAGCAGTAGAGAGTTAGATAGGTAGAGAGAGAGAGAGTGAGAGGTAGAGATACAGCAGTAGAGAGGTAGAGAGAGAGAGGTAGAGAGAGAGGTAGAGAGACATCAGTAGAGAGCAGTAGAGAGGTAGACAGAGAGAGGGGTAGAGAGAGATGGAAAGATATAATTAAAAACAGAGAAAACTAGATTCCAACTCCATGCAAATGCCCATGATTTTGGATTGAGATGTTTGACGAGCAGGTGTCCACATACTTTTGTTGATTTCGTGTATATACTGCAGACAGACCGACCATTTGGAAATTGCTCCCAAGGATGAACCAGACTTTTGGAGGGCTACATTTTTTTTTCTGAGGTCTTGGCCGATTTCTTTTGATTTTCCCATGATGTCAAGCAAAGAGACACTGAGTTTGAAGGAAGGCCTTGAAATACATCCACAGGTACACCACCAATTTACTCAAATGATGTCAATTAGCCTATCAGAAGCTTCTAAAGCCATGACAGAATTTTCTGGAATATTCCAAACTTAAAGGCACAGTCAACTTAGTGTGTGTGAACTTCTGACCCACTGGAATTGTGATATAGTGAATTATAAGTGAAATAATCTGTCTGTAAACAATTGTTGGAAAAATGTACTTTTGTCATTCACAAAGTAGATGTCCTCACCGACGATTGTATCAACATAATGTACATGATGTCTATACATCCCATCACATTAGGGGAGGCAGGTAACCTAGTGGCTAGGACGTTGGACTAGTAACGGGAAGGTTGCTTTATCGAATCCCCGAACTGACAAGGTAAAAACCATTTGTTCTACCCCTGAAAAGGGCAGTTAACCCACTGTTCCTAGGCCGTCATTGTAAATAAGAATTTGTTTGTAACTGAATTGCCTAGTTAAATAAAGGTAAAATCCATTTTAAAAAGATATACTTTTATATTATATTTTATACTCCAGACTTCGACGTTGCTCATCCTAATATTTCTATATTTCTTAATTCCATTATTTTACTTTTAGACTTGTGTGTATTGTTGTGTCTTGTTTGATATTACTGCACTGTTGGAGCCAGGAACAGAAACATTTCACTACACCCATAACTGCTAAATATGTGTTTGTGACTAATACAATTTGATTTGATTTAGGTTTGAGTTCATAACAAGCGATAACGAGTTAATAGTTTATAACAAGTTATAAAGAGTTTATAACAAGCTATAATGAGTTAATAGAGTTTAAAACAAGCTATAAAGAGTTTATAAAGAGTTTATAACAAGCTATAATGAGTTAGTAAACAGTTTATAACAAGCTATGGTGAGTTAATAGAGAGTTTATAACAAGCTATAATTAGTTTATAAAGAGTTTACATCAAGCTATAATGAGTTTGAGGAGTTTATAATAAGCTATGAGTTAGTAAAGAGTTCATAACAAGCTATAAGTTGTTTATATAAAGCTATAATGAGTTAATAAGGTGTTTATAACAAGCTATTAAGTGTTTATAACGAGCTATAATGAGTTAATTAAGTGTTTATAACGAGCTATAATGAGTTAATTAAGTGTTTATAACGAGCTATAATGAGTTAATTAAGTGTTTATAACAAGCTATAATGAGTTAATTAAGTGTTTATAACAAGCTATAATGAGTTTATAGAGTTTATAACAAGCTATAATGAGTTAATGAAGAGTTATAACATATATAACATATAACATATATAACATATATAATGAGTTTATAACAAGTTGATAAACATAGAAAGGGAGAGATGGAGGGATGGTTCTACCTCTTTCAGTCGTCCAGAGGTAAAGGAAGGTGAGAGGACACTGCGGATCCGTCTCCATGTATCGTCCTCGGCAATGGACACCGCGTCAAACAGCTCACCGTTCAGAATGATGTTCTTAAACAACAGTTGTATTAATTATATGATTTAATAATGATCACAGTATTTACATAATATTCACACTACTTTAAAATGTATGAATAATGAATGCCACAAATAATGAATAAATAATATCAGTCATAATGTTAGGATTATAATTATTCAGATTATTATTAGGGGTGTGTGTATGTGTGTGTATGCGTGTGCGTGTGTGTGTGTGTGTGTGTGTGTGTGTGTCTCACCCTGCGGTTGGTAAAGATGTTGTAACACTCTTTAATCAGGACGGTCTTGATCATGCTTTTGTCCATGATACACAGAACAGGCTGCCTCCCATCATAGATCCTTCACAGAGGAGAAACACACACCTGGCTTTATGGTACACAGAACAGACTGCCTCCCATCATAGATGCTTCACAGATCCTCCCGTCATAGATCCTTCACAGAGGCATTTCATTAAGTTACAGCCTTATTCTAAAATGGATTAAATAAAATAAAAAAATCATAAATCTACACACAATACCCCATAATGACATCACAATACCCCATAATGACATCACAATACCCCATAACGAGAAGAGAAAAACAGAAATACCTTAGTTAAATAAGTATTCAGACCGTTTGCTAAGAGACTGAAAATTGAGCTCAGGTGCATTTTGTTTCTATTGGTCATGCTTGAGATGTTTCTCCAACTTGATTGGAGTACACCTGTGGTAAATTCCATTGATTGGACATGATTTGTAAAGGCAAACACCTGTCTTTTTAAGGTTCCACAGTTGACAGAGCATGTCAGAGCAAACGCCAAGCCATGAGGTCGAAGATGGCAGAACCTTCCAGGAGGAGAACCATATCTACAGCACTCCACCAATCAGGCCTTTATGGTAGAGTGGCCAGACGGAAGCCACTCCTCAGTAAAAAGGCACATGACAGCCCGCTTGGAGTTTGTCAAAAGGTAACTAAAGACTCTCAGACAATGAGAAACAAGATTCTCTGGTCAGATGAAATCAAGATTAAACTCTTTGGCCTGAATGCCAAGGTTCACGTCTGGATGAAACATGGCACCATCCCTACGGTGAAGCATGGTGGTGGCAGCATCATTATGTTGGGATGTTTTTCAGCGGCAGGGACTGGCAGACTAGTCAGGATTGAGGGAAAGATGAACAGAGCAAAGTTTAGAGAGATCCATGATGAAAGTCTGCTCAAGACCTCAGACTGGAGTGAAAACAAACAGGTTTTGCTTTGTCATTATGGGGTATTGTGATGTCATAATGGGGTATTGTGATGTCATAATGGGGTATTGTGATGTCATAATGGGGTATTGTGATGTCATTATGGGGTATTGTGATGTCATAATGGAGTATTGTGTGAGTAGATTGATGAGGAAAAAAACGATTAAATCCATTTTAGAATAAGGCTATAATGTAAATAAATGTGGAAGAAAGTGAAGGTTGTCTGGATGCACCTACAATCCTACATGATACACAGAACAGACTCCCTCCCATCATAGATCCTTCACAGAGGAGAAACACACCTGGCTTTAACCACTATATATATATACACCTACATGGTACACAGAACAGACTGAAACACACCTGGCTTTAACCACTATATATCCACCTACATGGTACACAGAACAGACTGCCTCCCATCATAGATCCTTCACAGAAGAGAAACACACCTGGCTTTAACCACTATATATACACCTACATGGTACACAGAACAGACTGAAACACACCTGGCTTTAACCACTATATATACACCTACATGGTACACAGAACAGACTGAAACACACCTGGCTTTAACCACTATATATACACCTACATGGTACACAGAACAGACTCCCTCCCATCATAGATCCTTCACAGAGGAGAAACACACCTGGCTTTAACCACTATATATACACCTACATGGTACACAGAACAGACTCCCTCCCATCATAGATCCTTCACAGAGGAGAAACACATTTGGCTTTAACCACTATATATCCACCTACATGGTACACAGAACAGACTGCCTCCCATCATAGATCCTTCACAGAGTAGAAACACAGACACACATTTAACCACCTCATATAAAACTACAAAGAAAACAGTAGTCGAGTTGTTGTTGATATTATTACTATCATTCCTCATTATTACATGACAGCTCCAGCAGGTGATGAATTGAAAAAGCATAGTACAGTTGTGAGTCATCCTAGTACGGTACAGCCAACTGAACTCACCCCCAGATTCTCCCGTACTTCTGATAGCACTCTGTGTCAAAGTTAGTGATGCCCTGTAGAGAGAGAGAGAGAGTGAGAGAGAGAGAGAGAGACAGAGAGAGAGAGAGAGAGAGCGAGAGAGAGAGAGAGAGAGAGAGAGAGAGAGAGAGAGAGAGAGAGAGAGAGAGAGAGAGAGAGAGAGAGAAAATAGCTGATTCATGCCCTAGGAGGTCGTGTAGGTGTGTCCTACAGCTGAACAGAGAACACACCTGAAATAGGTGAGGGTTGAGGAGGGTTTGTTATTTTATATGGTCCCCAGGGTCAATAACACAACTTCTAGACTGATCATGTCTCAAATTACCTAGTATTTATCTATTGTTCAAACAACAAACAAAGCTAGTCCTCTTTTTCCTTCTCAGTGTATTGTTTTACATAGGAGAAAAATAACACTGTTGTTTAAAATATGAGAGAGATGTTTATTCTGAATGGGTACTAACCTTTCTATACCCCATCATTGTACCAAAGTAAGGTAGGGGTTTGGGACCAGGGATACCCATCTTAGTGAATACACCATAGGGCCAGTACCCGTACCTGTATACACACACACACACATACACACACACACACACACACACACACACACACACACACACACACACTGTAAATAGTAATATGTTCTAGAGAAGTCAGATTAAGTAAAATATCTGTAAATAACCAAGTGTTTCTGTATATAACCATGTTATTCTGTATATAGCCATGTTATTCTGTATATAACCATGTTATTCTGTATATAGCCATGTTATTCTGTATATAACCATGTTATTCTGTATATAACCATGTTATTCAGTGTATAACCATGTTATTCTGTATATAGCCATGTTATTCTGTACATAACAATGTATTCTGTAGATAGCCATGCAATTCTGTATATAACCATGTTATTCTGTATATAACCATGTTATTCTGTATATAGCCATGTTATTCTGTATATAGCCATGTTATTCTGTATATAGCCATGTTATTCTGTACATAACCATGTTATTCTGTACATACCTATTTTATTCTGTATATAACCATGTTATTCTGTATATAACCATGTTATTCTGTATATAGCCATGTTATTCTCTATATATAGCCATGTTATTCTGTATATAGCCATGTTATTCTCTATATATAGCCATGTTATTCTGTATATAGCCATGTTATTCTCTATATATAGCCATGTTATTCTGTATATAGCCATGTTATTCTCTATATATAGCCATGTTATTCTGTATATAGCCATGTTATTTTCTATATATAACCATGTTATTCTGTACATAACCATGTTATTCTGTATATAGCCATGTTATTCTCTATATATAGCCATGTTATTCTGTATATAGCCATGTTATTCTCTATATATAGCCATGTTATTCTGTATATAGCCATGTTATTCTCTATATATAACCATGTTATTCTGTACATAACCATGTTATTCTGTATATAACCATGCTATTCTGTGTATAACCATGTTATTCAGTTTTTAGCCATGTTATTCTGTATAAAACCATGTTATTGCGTATATAACCATGTTAATCTCTAAATAACCATGCTATTCTGTGTATAACCATGTTATTCAGTTTTTAGCCATGTTACTCTGTATAAAACCATGTTATTGCGTATATAACCATGTTATTCTGTATATAACCATGTTATTCTGTATATAGCCATGTTACTCTCTATATAAACATGTTATTCTGTATACAACCATGTTATTCTGTTTTTAGGCATGTTATTCTGTATATAACCATGTTAATCTCTAAATTACCATGCTATTCTGTGTATAACCATGTTATTTAGTACATAACCATGTTATTCTGCATATAACCATGTTATTCTGTATATAGCCATGTTACTCTGTATATAACCATGTTAATATGTATATGTTATTATGTATATAGCCATGTTACTCTGTATATAGCCATGTTATTATGTATATAGCCATGTTATTCTGTTTTTAACCATGTTATTCTGTATATCAAATCAAATCAAATGTATTAATATAGCCCTTCGTACATCAGCTGATATCTCAAAGTGCTGTACAGAAACCCAGCCTAAAACCCCAAACAGCAAGCAATGCAGGTGTAGAAGCACGGTGGCTAGGAAAAACTCCCTAGAAAGGCCAAAACCTAGGAAGAAACCTAGAGAGGAACCAGGCTATGTGGGGTGGCCAGTCCTCTTCTGGCTGTGCCGGGTGGAGATTATAACAGAACATGGCCAAGATGTTCAAATGTTCATAAATGACCAGCATGGTCGAATAATAGTAAGGCAGAACAGTTGAAACTGGAGCAGCAGCACAGTCAGGTGGACTGGGGACAGCAAGGAGTCATCATAACCATGTTAATCTCTAAATAACCATGCTTTTCTGTGTATAACCATGTTATTTAGTACATAACCATGTTATTCTGTATATAACCATGTTATTCTGTATATAACCATGTTAATCTCTAAATAACCATCCTATTCTGTGTATAACCATGTTATTTAGTACATAACCATGTTATTCTGTATATAACCATGTTATTCTGTATATAACCATGTTAATCTCTAAATAGCCATCCTAGTCTGTGTATAACCATGTTATTTAGTACATAACCATGTTATTCTGTATATAACCATGGTATTCTGTATATAACCATGCTAATCTCTAAATAACAATGTTATTCTGTGTATAACCATGTTATTTAGTACATAACCATGTTATTATGTATATAGCCATGTTACTCTTTATATAACCATGTTTATCTGTATATAGCCATGTTACTCTGTATATAACCATGTTTTTCTGTATATAGCCATGTTATTCTGTATATAGCCATGTTAATCTTTATATAGCCATGTTATTCTGTATATTAACATGTTACCATTGTGACACAGCCTGATCTGTTTCACCTGTCTATTGAGCCTTTTCCAGAACATGTGTGGCCATGATACATTTCAGGAAGGTCTGCAAGATGAGTGCACTCTTTATGTGGGTTTGGGTCATCAGACACCATTAGACATGCACCTGTCTGGGGGAGTGGACATGGCTGTTTATTTTGGTAGCAGTGGTATGGTCTAATATATACTGTTGCTATGGTTACACCTCTTGGGATTTTACCAGAACATGAGTGTTCCTTTCAGAGGAGTTAGCAGGATGACATGTACTGGTTATTTCTATGGACTGTTGCTATTGTTACACAACTTGGGATTTTATCAGAACATGAGTGTTCCTTTCAGAGGAGTTAGCAGGATGACATGTACTGGTTATTTCTATGGACTGTTGCTATGTTCCTACATTCACCTGTCCTAGTCGAGAACATGTCTGTATTGTTGAACTATTGCTGTGGCTCTAAAGTTTCCAAGCCCTAAAGTGAAACCAAACTAAACTTAGTGCAAGGCAATAAGATAACGGTAGTTAAATGCCAGATGGAGGACAGCTGTATAAGAAGTGTTTGCCAAGACTGGAAAAGTTGTTGTTTTCAATGAACCAGCTCGCTCGGCTTTTATCATGTCTTAATACAAGTCTATTTGAACTCACAGGCTCCGGAATTTGTGAAATATTATTGACTGATTATTTCCACGACATAAACTACGATGCATGTGACAAATAACATTTGATTTGATGTAAGTCCTTACACTAAAATGAGGGTGATGAGGAGGGCCAGGAGGGTCCAGGTCTCAGCGGAGAAGTATGGCAGAAAACTCATCATCTTTTCCCCCGTTTCGGATTCCTGCTGGTTCTGAAAACAAAGGCTCCGTTTTCTCTCAGGTTCGTTTACTTCTCCGATGTCGACTACCGACCGCTGCTCTTCTCCGTGCTCTGTTTGAGACCGTGCAGGTTGCAAGTGATTATTATATCCTGTCGGAAAAGCACCTGTGTGATGCTAGCTAGAATAAGGTTGAGCAACAATGGAATTTGCGTTTTGCCTTCAAAATAAGAGTCCAATATTGAAACGGATGCAAACAGATACAAATCATGTAATAATGCCATATTTGGATTAGATATTGCTAAACAAGGTTGGAATGTTGTTATATGAATTAAAACAAAGATAATAAGTAGTTCATTTGACACACAAAAAAATTGTTGAAGTCCCACTGTGGCTGTATTAGAATTGCATTGAGGCAGACTTCTACTGCACTTTACAGCATTACCTCTGTATCTTGGGTCCATGAAATGTGAAGAGTTTACACAAATAATTGTGTCATAGCTCATATTGCAGGACTTTAACTGTGGGAAATCACCTCACAAGTACATAGGTAAGAATGTACATTAAAATATGAATGGTCAATAGGCACTATAGGCTGAACTGGGAGGAAATCAACTCACAATGCAGTAATGGTAGATATTAGTTCTATGTGAACTGGGAGGAAATCACCTCACTATGCAGTAATGGTAGATAGTAGCTCTATGTGAACTTTGCTCTATTCTCTACACTGTGTTTATGAATGCAGAAAGTACAAGAGCTGTAAAATGTGGAAAGTGGATTAATAGTTTGTAATGGGACCTGGGTGGTGTATTTACATCCAACGGCCACACAGGGGCGGTATTGGGATCTGAAAAGAAACGTGTGTGGATGACCAAGTCATAACACTACAATTAGGCCTAGCTGAATGAAATTATAAATACAGTATGTCTTGATAACTAACACAAATCAATCTATATTGATTGTTCTCATGTATATTTGTGTGCGTTTGTGTCTTAAGTTTTGTCTTATGAATAAATACACAGACGACCTTGTTCATTAGTGTGATGATTTTATTGGTTTGTGATGATTAAAGTTAAAACCAAGCAGCTGCAGGGATCATCTCAACAGACAGTAAAGATTATATTTTGGAATGACTGGACAGCAGAACACCCAGAGGAACAGAATGAGAGTACAGTTCTAGAGAACACCAGCTAGAGTTCTACATTCTAGGAGAATTCCAGCCACCAGCCAGTAGTGTGCAGGATCCAGACATGACATCATGCCATGGATTTAATACCCCCTGGTGTCTAACTATAACAAGACATGTACCTCTAATGCATCCATAGTATTACTATCTCTCTTTTATCTGGTGGAAATGGGTTTCTGAGTCCTAATCAAACCAAGCATGAGACTGAGACCAGCATTCAATCCCAGCGCTTTGTAAGCTATGCGCCATTTTAAAGGTAATTTCTGATTGAACTGACATATGCAACATTTATTGTGAATGCAGTTCTTATTATCATATTATATTAAGTAGCCTATTGAATCCCAGCCTGAATATTCAGTAGCCTATAGCAGGGTCAGGATAAGGACTGAATATTCAGTAGCCTATAGCAGGGTCAGGATAAGGACCGAATATTCAGTAGCCGATAGATAGATAGATAGATAGATAGATAGATAGATAGATAGATAGATAGATAGATAGATAGATAGATAGATAGGTAGATAGATAGATAGATAGATTGAAAATTTGGCAGCACGTCCAACCGGCCTCACAACGGCAGACCACATGTAACCACACCAGCTCAGGATCATTAGCGGGGTGAGGGGGCGTGCAGAGAAGAATTTCTGTCTGTAGTAAAGCCCTTTTGTGTGTGGGGAGAGAGAGAGAGAGAGGGGGGTACTGCATTCGGTCATGTTGTTGGACTTGTCAGGTGGCGGTGGTATTGCTAAGGTTGTTGATACGGGACTCCAGCCTCAGTTTGATTGGTCGTTTGGGCATCAGCAAACCCTGCTTGTCCATCTCCAATGGGATCTATAGGGAAAAACAGAACAGAACATAACCCTGGTTGTACATCTCCAACAGGACCTATAGAGAATAAGAGACCATGTAGAACCAGGTGCTGACCATGTTAAACAGGTGCTGACCATGTTAAATAGGTAGTGACCATGTTAAAACAGGTGGTGACCATGTAAAACAGGTGGTGACCATGTAAAACAGGTGGTGACCATGTTAAAACAGGTCCATGTTAAAACAGGAGATCACCATGTTAAAACAGGTGGTGACCATGTTAAAACAGGAGCTGACCATGTTTAAACAGGTGGTGACCATGTTAAAACAGGTCCATGTTAAAAAAGGAGTTCACCATGTTAAAACAGGTGGTGACCATGTTAAAACAGGTGGTGACCATGTTAAAACAGGTGGTGACCATGTTAAAACAGATGGTGACCATGTTAAAACAGGTCCATGTTAAAACAGGTAGTGACCATGTTAAAACAGGTGGTGACCATGTTAAAACAGGTGGTGACCATGTTAAAACAGGTGGTGACCATGTTAAAACAGGTCCATGTTAAAACAGGTAGTGGCCATGTTAAAACAGGTGGTGACCATGTTAAAACAGGTGGTGAACATGTTAAAACAGGCTCTGACCATGTTAAACAAGAACTGACCATGTTAAAAAAAGGTTCTGACCATGTTTAAACAGGTGGTGACCATGCTAAAACAGGTGGTGACCATGTTAAAACAGGTCCATGTTAAAACAGGAGCTGACCATGTTAAAACAGGTGGTGACCATGTTAAAACAGGAGCTGACCATGTTGAAACAGGTGGTGACCATGTTAAAACAGGTCCATGTTAAAACAGGTGGTGACCATGTTAAAACAGGTCCATGTTAAAACAGGTGGTGACCATGTTAAAACAGGCCCATGTTAAAACAGGAGCTGACCATGTTAAAAAAGGTGGTGACCATGTTAAAACAGGTGGTGACCATGTTAATACAGGAGGTGACCATGTTAAAACAGGTGGTGACCATGTTAAAACAGACGGTGACCATGTTAAAACAGGTCCATGTTAAAACAGGTGGTGACCATGTTAAAACAGGTCCATGTTAAAACAGGAGCTGACCATGTTAAAACAGGTGGTGACCATTTTAAAACAGGTAGTGACCATGTTAAAACAGGTGGTGACCATGTTAAAACAGGTCCATGTTAAAACAGGTGCTGAAAACAGGTGGTGACCATGATAATACAGGTCCATGTTAAAACAGGTGGTGCCCATGTTAAAACAGGTGTTGACCATGTTATAACAGGTGGTGACCATGTTATAACAGGTGGTGACCATGTTAAAACAGGTCCGTGTTAAAACAGGTCCATGTTAAAACAGGTCCATGTTAAAACAGGTGGTGACCATGTTAAAACAGGTGGTGACCATGTTAAAACAGGCGGTGACCATGTAAAACAGGTGGTGACCATGTAAAACAGGTGGTGACCATGTTAAAACAGGTGGTGACCATGTTAAAACAGGTGGTGACCATGATAAAACAGGTCCATGTTAAAACAGGTGGTGACCATGTTAAACAGGTGGTGACCATGTTATAACAGGTGGTGACCATGTTAAAACAGGTGGTGACCATGTTAAAACAGGCGGTGACCATGTTAAAACAGGTGCATGTCAAAACAGGTCCACGTTAAAACAGGTGCATGTTAAAACAGGTGGTGACTGTGTTAAAACAGTGGTGACCATGTTAAAACAGGTGGTGACCGTGTTAAAACAGGTGGTGACCATGTTAAAACAGGTGGTGACCATGTTAAAACAGTGGTGACCATGTTAAAACAGGTCCATGTTAAAACAGGTGGTGAACATGTTAAAACAGGTCCATGTTAAAACAGGAGCTGACCATGCTAAAAGAGGTGGTGACCAGGTTAAAACAGGCGGTGACCATGTTAAAACAGGCGGTGACCGTGTTAAAACAGGTGGTGACCATGTTACAACAGGTGGTGACCATGTTAAAACAGGTCCATGTTAAAACAGGTGGTGACCATGTTAAAACAGGTGGTGACCATGTTAAAACAGGTCCATGTTAAAACAGGTGGTGACCATGTTAAAACAGGTCCATGTTAAAACAGGAGCTGACCATGCTAAAACAGGTGGTGACCAGGTTAAAACAGGCGGTGACCATGTTAAAACAGGCGGTGACCGTGTTAAAACAGGTGGTGACCATGTTAAAACAGGTGGTGACCATGTTAAAACAGGTCCATGTTAAAACAGGTGGTGAACATGTTAAAACAGGTCCATGTTAAAACAGGTCCATGTTAAAACAGGTCCATGTTAAAACAGGTGGTGACCATGTTAAAACAGGTGGTGACCATGTTAAAACAGGCGGTGACCATGTAAAACAGGTGGTGACCATGTAAAACAGGTGGTGACCATGTTATAACAGGTGGTGACCATGTTAAAACAGGTGGTGACCATGTTAAAACAGGTGGTGACCATGTTGAACAGGCGGTGACCATGTTAAAACAGGTGGTGACCATGTTAAAACAGGTGTTGACCATGTTAAAACAGGTGGTGACCATGTTAAACAGGCGGTGACCATGTTAAAACAGGTGGTGACCATGTTAAAACAGGTGGTGACCATGTTAAACAGGTGGTGACCATGTTAAAACAGGTGGTGACCATGTTAAAACAGGTGGTGACCATGATAAAACAGGTCCATGTTAAAACAGGTGGTGACCATGTTATAACAGGTGGTGACCATGTTAAAACAGGTGGTGACCATGTTATAACAGGTGGTGACCATGTTTAAACAGGTAGTGACCATGTTAAACAGGTGGTGACCATGTTATAACAGTTGGTGACCATGTTAAAACAGGTGGTGACCATGATAAAACAGATCCATGTTAAAACAGGTGGTGCCCATGTTAAAACAAGTGGTGACCATGATAAAACAGGTCCATGTTAAAACAGGTGGTGACCATGTTATAACAGGTGGTGACCATGTTAAAACAGGTGGTGACCATGTTATAACAGGTGGTGACCATGTTTAAACAGGTAGTGACCGTGTTAAACAGGTGGTGACCATGTTATAACAGTTGGTGACCATGTTAAAACAGGTGGTGACCATATTAAAACAGGTGGTGACCATGATAAAACAGGTCCATGTTAAAACAGGTGGTGCCCATGTTAAAACAGGTGTTGACCATGTTATAACAGGTGGTGACCATGTTATAACAGGTGGTGACCATGTTAAAACAGGTCCGTGTTAAAACAGGTCCATGTTAAAACAGGTCCATGTTAAAACAGGTGGTGACCATGTTAAAACAGGTGGTGACCATGTTAAAACAGGCGGTGACCATGTAAAACAGGTGGTGACCATGTAAAACAGGTGGTGACCATGTTAAAACAGGTGGTGACCATGTTAAAACAGGTGGTGACCATGATAAAACAGGTCCATGTTAAAACAGGTGGTGACCATGTTAAACAGGTGGTGACCATGTTATAACAGGTGGTGACCATGTTAAAACAGGTGGTGACCATGTTAAAACAGGCGGTGACCATGTTAAAACAGGTGCATGTTAAAACAGGTCCACGTTAAAACAGGTGCATGTTAAAACAGGTGGTGACTGTGTTAAAACAGTGGTGACCATGTTAAAACAGGTGGTGACCATGTTAAAACAGTGGTGACCATGTTAAAACAGGTGGTGACCATGTTAAAACAGGTGGTGACCATGTTAAAACAGGTGGTGACCGTGTTAAAACAGGTGGTGACCATGTTAAAACAGGTGGTGACCGTGTTAAAACAGGTGGTGACCATGTTAAAATAGGTGGTGACTGTGTTAAAACAGGTGGTGACTGTGTTAAAACAGGTGGTGACCATGTTAAAACAGGTGGTGACCATGTTAAACAAGAACTGACCATGTTCAAACAGGTTCTGACCATGTTAAAACAGGTGGTGACCATGTTAAAACAGGTGGTGACCATGTTAAAACAGGTAGTGACTGTGTTAAAACAGGTTCTGACCATGTTAAAACAGGCGGTGACCATGTTAAAACAGGCGGTGACCATGTTAAAACAGGAGTTGACCATGTTAAAACAGGTGGTGACCATCTTAAAACAAGTGGTGACCATGTTAAAACAGGTGGTGACCATGTTAAAACAGGTGGAGACCATGTTAAAACAGGTCAATTTTAAAACAGGTGGTGACCATGTTAAAACAGGTGGTGACCATGTTAAACAGGTGCAGACCATGTTAAAACAGGTGGTGACCATGTTAAAACAGGCCCATGTTAAAACAGGTGGTGCCCATGTTAAAACAGGTGGTGACCATGTTAAAAACAGGTGGTGACTGTGTTAAAACAGGTGGTGACCATGTTAAAACAGGTGGTGACCATGTAAAAACAGTGTGACCATGTTAAAACGGGTCCATGCTAAAACAAGTGGTGACCATGTTAAAAACAGGTGGTGCCCATGTTAAAACAGGTGGTGCCCATGTTAAAACAGGTGGTGACCACGTTAAAAACAGGTAGTGACCATGTTAAAACAGTGTGACCATGTTAAAACAGGTGGTGACCATGTAAAAACAGTGTGACCATGTTAAAACAGGTCCATGCTAAAACAAGTGGTGACCATGTTAAAACAGTGGTGACCATGTTAAAACAGGTGGTTACCATGTAAAACAGGGTCTGACCATGTTAAAACAGGTGGTGACAATGTTAAAACAGGCGGTGACCATGTTAAAACAGGAGCTGACCATCTTAAAACAGGTGGTGACCATGTTAAAACAGGTGGTGATCATGTTAAAACAGTGGTGACCATGTTAAAACAGTGGTGACCATAATGAAACAGGTGGTGACCATGTTAAAACAGGTGGTGACCGTGTTAAAACAGGTGGTGACCATGTTAAAACAGGTGGTGACTGTGTTAAAACAGGTGGTGACCATGTTAAAACAGGTGGTGACCATGTTAAAACCGGTTGGTGACCATGTTAAAACAGGTGGTGACCATGTTAAAACAGGTGGTGACCATGATAAAACAGGTCCATGCTAAAACAAGTGGTGACCATGTTAAAACAGTGGTGACAATGTTAAAACAGGTGGTGACCATGATAAAACGGGTCCATGTAAAAAACAGGTGGTGACCATGTTAAAACAGGTGGTGACCATATTAAAACAGGATGTGACCATGTTAAAACAGGTGGTGACCATGTTAAAACAGGTGGTGACAATGCTAAAACAGGCGGTGACCATGTTAAAACAGGTGGTGACCGTGTTAAAACAGGTGGTGACCATGTTAAAACAGGTGGTGACCATGCTAAAACAGGTGCGAACCATGTTAAAACAGGTCCATGTTAAAACAGGTGGTGACCATGTTAAAACAGGTGGTGACCATGTTAAAACAGGTCCATGTTAAAACAGGTGGTGACCATGTTAAAACAGGTCCATGTTAAAACAGGTTGTGACCATGTTAAAACAGGTGCTGAGCATGTTAAAACAGGTGTTGACCATGTTAAAACAGGCGCTGACCATGTTAAAACAGGTGGCGACCATGTTAAAGCAGGTGGTGACCATGTTAAAACAGGTGGTGACCATGTTAAAACAGGTCCATGTTAAAACAGGTGGTGACCATGTTAAAACAGGTGTTGACCATGTTAAAACAGGTGCTGACCATGTTAAAACAGGTGTTGACCATGTTAAAACAGGTGGTGACCATGTTAAAACAGGTCCATGTTAAAACAGGTGGTGACCATGTTAAAACAGGTGTTGACCATGTTAAAACAGGTGCTGACCATGTTAAAACAGGTGTTGACCATGTTATAACAGGTGTTGACCATGTTAAAACAGGTGCTGACCATGTTAAAACAGGTGTTGACCATGTTAAAACAGGTGCTGACCATGTTAAAACAGGTGTTGACCATGTTAAAACAGGTCATGATCAAAACAGGTGTTGACCATGTTAAAACAGGTGGTGACCATGTTAAAACAGGTGGTGACCATGTTAAAACAGGTCCATGTTAAAACAGGTCCATGGTAAAACAGGTGGTGACCATGCTGAAACAGATACTGATGTTTGTTGATGTCATATTCTGTCTGCTCAGGTGAGCGTCTCACCTCGGTCTCGTCGCAGACGGAGAAAGTGAAACTCTGGAGGATCTCGACTATGGCCAGTTTGATCATGATCAGGGCGAAGCGCATCCCGATACAGTTCCTGGGCCCCGCCCCAAACGGCATGTACGTGTACGGATCAATAGACTCCTTGTTCTCCTTACTGAACCTGGACAGGGATTGGGCAGACACATTACACATTGTATTGTAGTTGATTTGTGGTTGTGGTTCAGAAACATTTCACATTGTATGATGATATAATGATGCACTGTAGTTAAGTTGTAGCAAAATGTATTAATGATCTTGTGTTTGTATTTTGGTTGTATTATGGTTATGTTATGGTTGTGTTATGGTTGGATTGTGGTTACGGTGCGGTCCAGTACCTCTCTGGTTTGAACTCCTCAGGGTCGGACCAGATCTCTGGGTCACGGTGGAGCGTCCACGTGGGAACCAGGACAATGCAGTCTTTGGGGATGACGATGCCGTTGATCTCCACCGTCTTCTTGGCGACCCTCTCCAGTCGCAGCATGACGGGGTACAGTCTCAGAGACTCGTTCAACACACAGTCCAAATAGTCCATCTGCATCAGAGCTTCGTACTGGATTGGAGCCTGCACCGTGGTTACACACACATCAGTACCTCACCCCATCTGACTCCGGGGATACACACACACATCAGTACCTCACCACATCTGGCACCCACACAGTATCTATCTCCTCCTGCAGTTTGGTCATGGTGTGGGGGTTACCTTGTTGGAGAACACAGTATCTATCTCCTCCTGCAGTTTGGTCATGGTGTGGGGGTTACCTTGTTGGGGACCACAGTATCTACCTCCTCCTGCAGTTTGGTCATGGTGTGGGGGTTACCTTGTTGGGGAACACAGTATCAATCTCCTCCTGCAGTTTGGTCATGGTGTGGGGATTTGTTGCCAGGTTATAGGCCAGGAAACTCATAGTACTGCTGCTGGTCTCGTAGCCGGCGAAGATGAAGATCATGGCTTGAGACAAGATCTCATGATCAGTCAGTCCTGTGGAGGGAGAGAGGGAGCAGAGAGGAGGGAATAGTTTGTAACAGGTGTGTATTTGTTACAGTAGTTTATAGGTGTGTATTCGTAACAGTAGATTACAGGTGTGTGTTTGTAACAGTTGTGTGTTTGTAGCTGTAGTTTATGTGTGTGTTTGTAACAGGTGTGTGTTTGTAACATTAGTTAAATTAACAGGTGTGTGGTTGTAACAGTAGTTTAAAGGTGTGTGTTTGTAGCAGGTGTGTGTTTGTAACAGGTGTGATTTTGTAACAGTAGTTAAATTAACAGGTGTGTGTTTGTAACAGGTGTGTGTTTGTAACATTAGTTAAATTAACAGGTGTGTGGTTGTAACAGTAGTTTAAAGGTGTGTGTTTGTAACATTAGTTACATTTACAGGTTTGTGGTTGTAACAGTAGTTTAAAGGTGTGTGTTTGTGTTTGTAACAGGTGTGTAATGTTACGGTTAGACGTGCGGGGCGCCTCGACAACATCCTGTGAAATTCCAGAGCGCGAAATTCAAACTACAGTATTTTAAATATCATTCATATTCAACATTCATTAAAATACAAGTGAAATACAAACTACAGTATTATAAATATCTAACATTCATTAAAATATAAGTGCAATACATCAGAATAAAGCTTAACTTCTTGTTAATCCAGCCGCTGGTTCAGATTTCAAAAAGGCTTTACGGCGAAAGCTCACCATGTGAGGACAGCATACAAATGCATGAAAGTCAGAAATAGACATGACATGAAAGTCAGAAATAGATATAATAAATGCCTTACCTTTGAAGATCTTCTTCTGTTTGCACTCCAAAAGGTCCCGGTCACATCACAAATGGTCCGTTTGTTTCATAAAGTTATTTTTTATATCCATAAAAACTCAGTTTGGCTGGCTCACTTCATTCAATAATCCACCGGTTTCCCTCCTTCAAAATGAATCCCAAACGTTACTAATAAACGTATCTAAACAAGTCAAACAACGTTTATAATCCAACCTTAGGTACCCTAATACGTAAAAAAATGATACATTTTAAGACGGAGAATCGTTATTATCTTTACCGGAGATAAACAGAAAGAACGCGCTCTCGTCCATGCGCATGGTAACACTACAGCCAAAACGGGACCCACTACTACTGTTACCTCATCTAGCCAAATTACAAAAAACAGCCTGAAACTCTTTCTAAAGACTGTTGACATCTAGTGGAAGTCCTAGGAACTGCAATCTGGGAGGATTTGGCCTTATAATAAAAGTGACAGTCCTTGAAAATAGTGGTAGAATTTGTTTGAGGGGGGAGGGGGGTTGGTTCATCCTCGGGGTTACCATTTCAGTTCTGTTATACCCACAGACATTATTTTAACAGTTGTAGAAACTTTAGAGTGTTTTTTTTAATCCAAATCTACCAATGTTATGCATATCCCAGCTTATGGGCCTGAGTAACAGGGAGTTTACTTTGGGCTCCATTTTCATCCGGAGGCCCCCTACCCAAGAGAGGTTAAGCTGCCCCCATAAAGGATACTTTGGATGACTACTGTTGTTTTTCTTCCGGAATCACTCTGTAAATAAACACCCAGAAGACCTTTTGTGGCTCCGCCATCATTATATTTGATAGAGGTCAGGTTTTTCAATTTAGACTTCTAGCTCTACTCTACGTGACATTTTTGTAACAGGTGTGTGTTTGTAACAGTAGTTTACAGGTGTGTGTTGGTAATTGAAGTTTACAGGTGTGTGTTTGTAACAGGTATGTGTTTGTAACATGTGTGTGTTTGTAACAGGTGTGTGTTTGTAACAGTAGTGTAAAGGTGTGTGCTGGTAACAGTAGTTTACAGGTGTGTGTTTGTAACAGGTGTGTGTTTGTAACAGTAGTTTATAGGTGTGTGTTTGTAACAGGTGTGTGTTTTTAACAGGTGTGTGTTTGTAACAGGTGTGTGTTTTTAACAGGTGTGTGTTTGTAACAGTAGTTTATAGGTGTGTGTTTGTAACAGGTGTGTGGTTGTAACAGGTGTGTGTTTGTAACAGGTGTGTGGTTGTAACAGGTGTGTGTTTGTAACAGGTGTGTGTTTTTAACAGGTGTGTGTTTGTATCAGTAGTTTAAAACCTCACTAGGGTAAGTGGGACGCTAGCGTCCCACCTGGCCAACGTCCAGTGAAATTGCAGAGCGCCAAATTCAAAAACAGAAATACCCAATATAAAAATTCATAAAACATACAAGTGTTATACATAGGTTTAAGGATTAACTTCTTGTTAGTCCAACCACGATGTCAGATTTCAAAAAGGCTTTATGGCTAAAGCATACCATGCGATTATCTGAGAAGAGCGCCCAGCTGACAAATCATAACAAACAGTAACCAGCCAAGTAGAAGAGTTACACAAGTCAGAAATAGAGATAAAATGAATCACTTACCTTTGATGATCTTCATATGGTTGCACGCAGAAGACATTCTTTTACTCAATAAATGTTTGTTTTGTTCGATAAAGTCTCTCTTTATATCCAAAAACCTCAGTTTTGCTTGCACGTTTTGTTCAGTAATCCACAGGCTCAAACGCAGTCACAACAGGCAGACAAAAAATCCAAATAGTATCCGTAAAGTTCGTACAAACAATGTTTAAAATCAATCCTCAGGTTGTTTTTTTTTGCCTAAATAATCTATAATATTTCAACCGGACAATAACGTCGTCAATATAAAAGGTAAACAAGAAAGGCGCGCTCTCAGTCTCGTACATGAAACATTTCTAGGCCACTGTATTGTCCTGTCTTTCCAGGTGTGTGTAACAGTAGTTACAGGTGTGTGTTCTTAACATTAGTTTACAGGTGTGTGTTTGTAACAGTAGTTTGCAGGTGTGTGTTTGTAACAGTAGATTACAGGTGTTTGTTTGTAACATTAGTTTACAGGTGTGTGTTCTTAACAGTAGTTACAGGTGTGTGTTTGTAACAGTAGTTTACAGGTGTGTGTTTGTAACATTAGTTTACAGGTGTGTGTTCTTAACAGTAGTTTACAGGTGTGTGTTTGTAACAGTAGTTTACAGGTGTTTGTTTGTAACAGTAGTTTACAGGTGTGTGTTTGTAACAGGTGTGTGTTCTTAACATTAGTTTACAGGTGTGTGTTTGTAACAGGTGTGTGTTCTTAACATTAGTTTACAGGTGTGTGTTTGTAACAGTAGTTAACAGGTGTTTGTTCGGCAGGTACCTTTAGTCGGTTCCCCTCCTGTCTTCGTGTCATTGCCTTTCTGAGAGTCGATCATCAGTTGTAAGAAATCCACCCGACTCTGCGAGCAGAATGAATTTAGGTCAAATATGTCCAATCACAGCCAACACAAACAGATTTTACTGGATCTGGTCCAATCCCAGCCAACACAAACAGATTCTACTGGATCTGGTCCAATCACAACCAACAGATATTTGGTTCACCGACTACTTCACAGACAGAGTTCAGTGTGTCAAATCGGAGGGCCTGTTGTCCTTTCCTCTGGCAGTCTCTATGGGGGTACCACAGGGTTCAATTCTTTGGCCAACTCTTTTCTCTGTATATATCAACGATGTCGCTCTTGCTGCGGGTTATTCCCTGATCCACCTCTATGCAGACGACACCATTCTGTATACATCTCGCCCTTCTTTGGACACTGTGTTAACTAACCTCCAAATGAGCTTCAATGCCATACAACACTCCTTCCTTGGCCTCCAACTGCTCTTAAATGCTAGTAAAACCAAATGCATGCTTTTCAACCGTTCGCTGCCCGCACACGCCCGCCTGACTAGCATCACTACTCTGTACGGTTCCTACCTAGAATACTTGGACAACGACAAATACCAAGGTGTCTGGCTAGACTGTAAACTCTCCTTCCAGACTCAAATCAAACATCTCCAATCCAAAATCAAATCTAGAATCAGCTTCCTATTTCGCAACAAAGCCTCCTTCATTCACGCCGCCAAACTTACCCTCGTAAAACTGATTATCCTACCGATCCTCGACTTCGGTGATGCCATCTACAAAATAGCTTCCAATACTCTACTCAGCTAATTGGATGTAGTCTATCACAGTGCCATCCGTTTTGTTACCATAGCCCCTTATACCACCCACCACTTCGACCTGTATACTCTAGTAGGCTGGCCCTCTCTACATATTCGTCGCCAGACCCACTGGTTCCAGGTTATCTATAATTCTATGCTAGGTAAAGCTCCGCCTTATCTCAGCTCACTGGTCACGATAACAACACCCACTCGTAGCACGCGATCCAGCAGGTATATCTCTCTCGTCATCCCCAAAGCCAACACCAACTTTGGCCGCCTTTCCTTCCAGTTCTCTGCTGCCAGTGACTGGAACGAATTGCAAAAATCGCTGAAGCTGGAGACTTACATTTTCCTCACTAACTTTAAACATCAGCAATCTGAGCAGCTAACCGATCGCTGCAGCTGTACATAGTCCATCTGTAAACAACCCACCCAATCTACCTACCTCATCCACATCTTGTTTTTATTTTTGCACACCAGTATTTCTACTTGCACATCATCATCTGCTCATCTATCACTCCAGTGTTAATCTGCTAAATTGTAATTACTTCGCTACTGTGGCCTATTTATTGCCTTACCTCCTCACGCCATTTGCACACACTGTATATAGACTTTCTCTTTTTCTATTGTGTTATTGACTGTACACTTGTTTATTCAATATGTAACTCTGTGTTGTTTTTTGTGTCGCACTGCTTTGCTTTATCTTGGCCAGTTTGCAGTTGTAAATGAGAACTTGTTCTCAACTGGCATTTTTAAAAAGATGGGGAGAGGTCGCGCCATAATAAAGAGATGCTCCGCTTTTTTGACACCCAAAAAGCAAGTTCTGCAGGTTCTAGTTTTGTCTAATCTGTGGTCTAGTGCTGCAAGGAAAGACCTAGTTAAGCTGCAGCTGGTCCAGAACAGAGCGGCACGTTTTGCTCTTAATTGTAATCAGAGGGCTGATATAAATACTGTGCATGCCAGTCTCTCTTGGCTAAGAGTTGAGGAGAGACTGACTGCATCACTTTTGATAAGAAACAATGTGTTAAAAATCCCAAATTGTTTGCATAGTCAACTTACACAGAGCTCTGACAAACACACTTGTCCCACCAGACATGCCACCAGGGATCTTTTCATCGTCCCCAAATCCAGAACAAATTCAAGAAAATGTACAGAATTATATAGAGCCCTTGTTGCATGGAACTTCCTTCCATCTCATATTGCTCAAATAAACAGCAAACCTGGTTTCAAAAAACAGATAAAGCAACACCTCACAGCACAACGCCTCTCCCCTATTTGACCTAGACAGTTTGTGTATATGCATTGATATGTAGACTACGTGTGCCTTTTTAAAATGTATGTAGTTCTGTCCTTGCCTCATAATGTTCTGTTTTATGTGGACCCCAGGAAGAGTAGCTGCTGCTTTTGCAACATCTAATTGTTTTATTTAACTAGGCAAGTCAGTCAAGACCAAATTCTAATTTTCAATGACGGCCTACCAGGGAACATTGGGTTAACTGCCTTGTTCAGGTGGAAAAGGATAGATTTTTACCTTGTCAGCTCAGGGACTCGATCTTGCAACCTTTCGGTTTCTAGTCCAACACTCTAACTACTAGGCTACCTGCCTCCCAATAAAATACAAAATACAAAAACATGCAAAACACAATCAGATTCTAATGGATCTGGTCCAATCACAACCAAGACAATCAGATTCTAATGGATCTGGTCCAATCACAACCAAGACAAACAGATTCTACTGGATCTCGTCCAATCACAACCAACACAAACAGATTCTAATGGATCTGGTCCAATCACAACCAAGACAATCAGATTCTAATGGATCTGGTCCAATCACAACCAAGACAAACAGATTCTACTGGATCTCGTCCAATCACAACCAAGACCATCAGATTCTAATGGATCTGGTCCAATCACAACCAACACAAACAGATTCTAATATGACTGTAGATTTTTGGGTCCCAATAATAGTGTTTTTAAATTGCGACATGATATCGATATAGACATTCCATATTGGTCCCCATCACTAGTTACATTTCATAGTTTCATAGTTATATAATAAGTAAATACAGAATATTACAGTACAAATACAAATGTACAGATGAAAATATCAATATAACAATCATACAAATATAAATATAAAACAAGTTTACAGTTGAGTTCCCAGTGTCACGTCCAGATTTGATCTTAGCCAGCGAGGCGTAAAAGAAGTCTGTCACCGCAGCTGGGAAGAAAGAAAACTTCATCTTCTCCAAGATAGGACCAGTGAAGGGAAACACAACTGGAGAAGGAGAGGAGAGGAGTATGAGAGGAGGACGGGAGAGGAGAGGAGAATAGGAGAATAGGAGAGGAGAGGAGAATAGGAGAGGAGATGAGGAGAGGAGAGGAGTATGAGAGGAGAAAGGGAGGGGAGAGGAGAATAGGAGAATAGGAGAGGAGAATAGGAGAGGAGAGGAGTATGAGAGGAGAAAGGGAGGGGAGAGGAGAATAGGAGAGGAGAAGAGGAGAGGAGATGAGGAGGAGGGGAGAGGAGGGGAGGATGGGAGAAGAGGAGAGCAGGGGAGGACAGGAGAGGCGAAGAGCAGAAGTAAGGTGGAGAGGAACGTTTTATAGAAAGGTGTACAACTGCATATGATTAAAAAGTTCAACTTTGTGTCCGTGTGTCTGTGTGTGGTCTCACCGAATAGGAGCAACAGTGGGTTGAACAGGTCGAACTTGGTCATCTTCTTGACGTTGGAGACGAAGGGGTCTGAAGGGTTGTTCAGAGAGTCAATGTCCACACTGAAAGCTGTGCTGGTGACCACATCCATACTGTAGGGCCCAAAGAACCTGCAACACAACCACAACTACTGACCACCAACCACACAACTACTGACCACACAACTACTGACCACACAAATACTGACCACAACTAGAGACCACAACTAGAGACCACAACTAGTCACCACCAACTACTGACCACATGTACCGGCCACACCTACTAACCACACACATAATGACCACACCTACTGACCACACACACAATGACCACAAATACTGACCACAACCACACAAATACTGACCACAACCACACAACTACTGACCACACAACTACTGACCACACAACTACTGACCACAACTACTGACCACACCGCGGCGGAAGGTAGCCTAGTGGTTAGAGCATTGGGCCAGGAATCGAAAGGTTTCTAAATCGAATCCCCAAGATTACAAGGTAAAAATATCTTGTTTTGCCCCGGAACAAGGCAGTTAACCCTCTGTTCCTAGGCTGTCATTTGTTCTTAACTGTTGAAAAAAATAAAGCTTAAATAAAAATAAACACATACTGACCCCCAACTACTGACCACAACCACACAACTGCTGACCACAACCACACAACTACTGACCACAACCACATACCTACTGACCACAACCACACAACTGCTGACCACAACCACAGAACTACTGACCACAACTACTGACCACAACCACACAACTGCTGACCACAACCACACAACTACTGACCACAACCACATACCTACTGACCACAACCACACAACTGCTGACCACAACCACAGAACTACTGACCACAACCACACACCTACTGACCACAACCACACAACTACTGACCACAACCACAGAACTACTGACCACAACCACACACCTACTGACCACAACCACACAACTACTGACCACAACCACACAACTACTGACCACAACTACTGAACACAACCACACAACCACTGACCACAACCACACAACTACTGACCACCAACTACCAACCACACAACCACTGACCACACAACTACTGACCACCAACTACCAACCACACAACTACTGACCACAACTACTGACCACACAACTACTGACCACCAACTACCAACCACACAACTACTGACCACACAACTACTGACCACAACTACTGACCCCCAACTATCAACCACACAACTACTGACCAAAGCTACTGACCACAACCACACAACTACTGACCACACATCAACTGACCACAACCACACAACTACTGACCACACAACTACTGACCACACAACAACTGACCACAACCACACAACTACTGACCACAACCACACAACTACTGACCACAACCACACAACTACTGACCACACAACTACTGACCACAAACACACAACTACTGAACACCAACTACCAACCACACAACTATTGACCACAACTACTGACCACACAACTACTGACCACAACTACTGACCATAACTACTGACCACCAACTACCAACCACACAACTACTGACCACAACAACTGACCACAACAACAAACACACAACTACTTACCACACAACTACTGACCACACAACTATTGACACCTACTGGGCACACAACTATTGACCACACCTACTGACCACACAACTATTGACCACACCTACTGACCACACAACTATAACTATTGACACCTATTGACCACACAACAACTGACCACAACCACACAACTACTGACCACAACCACACAACTACTGACCACAACCACACAACTACTGACCACACAACCACTGACCACAACCACACAACTACTGACCACCAACTACCAACCACACAACCACTGACCACACAACTACTGACCACCAACTACCAACCACACAACTACTGACCACAACTACTGACCACACAACTACTGACCACCAACTACCAACCACACAACTACTGACCACACAACTACTGACCACAACTACTGACCCCCAACTATCAACCACACAACTACTGACCAAAGCTACTGACCACAACCACACAACTACTGACCACACATCAACTGACCACAACCACACAACTACTGACCACACAACTACTGACCACACAACAACTGACCACAACCACACAACTACTGACCACAACCACACAACTACTGACCACAACCACACAACTACTGACCACACAACTACTGACCACAAACACACAACTACTGAACACCAACTACCAACCACACAACTATTGACCACAACTACTGACCACACAACTACTGACCACAACTACTGACCATAACTACTGACCACCAACTACCAACCACACAACTACTGACCACAACTACTGACCACAACCACAAACACACAACTACTTACCACACAACTACTGACCACACAACTATTGACACCTACTGGGCACACAACTATTGACCACACCTACTGACCACACAACTATTGACCACACCTACTGACCACACAACTATTGACCAAACCTACTGACCACACAACTATTGACACCTATTGACCACACAACAACTGACCACAACCACACAACTACTGACCACAACCACACAACTACTGACCACAACCACACAACTACTGACCACACAACTACTGACCACAAACACACAACTACTGACCACCAACTACCAACCACACAACCACTGACCACATAACTACTGACCACCAACTACCAACCACACAACTACTGACCACAACTACTGACCACACAACTACTGACCACCAACTATCAACCACACAACTACTGACCAAAGCTACTGACCACAACCACACAACTACTGACCACACATCAACTGACCACAGCCACACAACTACTGACCACACAACTACTGACCACACAACTATTGACACCTATTGACCACACAACAACTGACCACAACCACACAACTACTGACCACAACCACACAACTACTGACCACAACCACACAACTACTGACCACACAACTACTGACCACAAACACACAACTACTTACCACACAACTACTGACCACACAACTATTGACACCTACTGGGCACACAACTATTGACCACACCTACTATCCACACAACTACTGACCACCAACTACTGACCACACAACTACCGACCACACATACTGACCACAACCACACAACTACTGACCACAACTACTGACAACACACCTATTGACTACAACCGCTGAACACACACCTACTGACCACAACTACACAACTACTGACCACAACCACACAACTACTGACCACACAACTACTGGCAACAACCACTGACCACAACTACTGACCACACAACTACTGACCACCAACTACTGACCACACAACTACCGACCAAACAACTACTGACCCCACAACTACTGACCACACAACTACCGACCACACAACTACTGACCACACAACTACTGATCACACAACTACTGACCACACAACCACTGACCACACAACTACTGACCACACAACCCTGACCACACAACTACTGACCACACAACTACTGACCACACAACTACTGACCACACAACTACTGACCACACAACTACTGACCACACAACCACTGACCACACAACTACTGACCACACAACTACTGACCACACAACTACTGACCACACAACTACTGACTACAACTACTGACCACACAACTACTGACCACACAACTACTGACAACAACTACTGATCACAACTACACAACTACTGACCACACAACTACTGACCACACAACTACTGACCACACAACTACAGACCACAACTAAATCAAATGAAATGTATTTGTCACATGCGCAGAATACGACAGGTGTAGAACCGTGAAATGCTTACTTACAAGCCCTTAACTGAGAAAGCAATTCAAGAAACAGAGTTAAGAAAACATTTCCTAAATAAACTAACTAAACTGACACCGCCTAGTATATAGGTCCTGGATGGCTTGGCACCAGTGATGTACTAGGCCGTATGCACTGCGCTCTGTAGCTCCTTACTGTCAGATAACGAGCAGTTGCCATACCAGGCGGTGATGCAACCGGTCAGGATGCTCTCGATGGTGCAGCTGTAGAACCTTTTGAGGATCTGGGGACCCATGCCAAATCTTTTCAGTCTCCTTAGGTAAAAAAAGGCGTTGTCATGCCCTCTTCACGACTGTCTTGGTGTGTTTGGACCATGTTAGTTTGTTGGTGATGTGGACGCCAAGGAACTTGAAACTCTCGACACACTTCACTACAGCCCTGTCGATGTGAATGGGGGCGTGTTCAGTCCTCCTTTTCCTGTAGTCCACGATCAGCTACTTTGTCTTGCAAACATTGAGGGAGAGGTTGTTGTCTTGGCACCGCACAGCCAGGTTTCTGACCTCCTCCCTATTGGCTGTCCAGGATCCAGTTGCAGAGGGAGGTGTTTAGTCCCAGGGTTCTTAACTTAGTGATGAGCTTTGTGGGCACTATGGTGTTGAACGTTGAGCTGTAGTCAATGAACAGCATTCTCACGTAGGTGTTCCTTTTGTCCAGGTGGGAAAGGGCAGTGTGGAGTGCAATAAAGATTGCATCATCTGTGGATCAGTTGGGGCGTTATGTGAATTGGAGTGGGTGTAGTGTTTCCGAGATGATGGTGTTGATGTGAAATCTTGGTAGATAGTGTCTACAGCTTATGATGAGGTACTCTACCTCAGGCCAAGAGTGTGCAAAGCTGTTATCAAGGCAATTGGTGGCTGTGTGTGTGTGTGTGTGTGTGTGTGTGTGTGGTTAGGAATCAGGACTCACTCCTTCACTTCGATGGTCTGGTCTTTATCTGCTTGCTTCTTCATTCCATTCAGCAGGTTAGCAGAGTGCTGCTTCATGATACCAAACATCTAGAGAGAGAGAGATAGAGAGAGAGAGAGAGAGGGGGAGAGAGAGAGAGAGAGGGGGAGAGAGAGAGAGAGAGAGAGAGAGGGGGGGGGTAGAGTTAGAGAGAGGTAGAGAGAGAGGTAGAGGTAGAGAGAGAGAGAGGGGTAGAAAGAGAGAGGTAGAGAGAGACAGAGAGACAGAGAGAGTGGTTAGCAGAGTGCTGCCTAATGATTAGGGTGGAATGGCAATAACCCAGTTACCCAGATTTACGCCAATAACTTTCCCAGGATAAATAACAGAGAGAAACCGGTAACTCCTCCCCTTTCCCAGGATAAATTACAGAGAGAAACAGGCAACTCCTCCCCTTTCCCAGGATAAATAACAGAGAGAAACCGGTAACTCCTCCCCTTTCCCAGGATAAATAACAGAGAGAAACCGGTAACTCCTCCCCTTTCCCAGGATAAATAACAGAGAGAAACCGGTAACTCCTCCCCTTTCCCAGGATAAAGAACAGAGCGAAACCGATAACTCCTCCCCTTTACCAGGATAAAGAACAGAGAGAAACCGGTAACTCCTCCCTTTTCCCAGGATAAAGAACAGAGCGAAACCGGTAACTCCTCCCCTTTCCCAGGATAAAGAACAGAGAGAAAGGAATGGAGGAGGAGCCGGTAAGTTATTTGTATGAACAGCATGACGTGTCTTTAAAAAAAGCTCTTTAGCATTAAACCATTAAGTCTTCGTGAGGAGAAGTGACCCGCATCTAATTCTAGTCCTATATTATGATTCAATCATGTCATTAGAATGAATAAGGGGTCCTGGGTGGTGCAGCGGTGAAAACACTGCACCGCCTGGTTTTCGATCCCAGGCTGTGTCACAACCGATCGTGACCGTGAACCCCATAGGGATGGCACATAATTGGGCTAGCGCCGTCCAGGACCTTGGCTTACCGTACACTAGCAACTCCTTGTGACAGAGCCGGGCGCCTGCAAGCTGACTCTGGTTGTCAGTCTACTTTGTGCATGACACAAGTAATTGTTCCAACAATTGTTTACAGACAGATTATTTCACTTATAATTCACTGTATCACAATTCCAGTGGGTTAGAAGTTCACATACAATAAGTTGACTGTACCTTTAAACAGCTTTGATTATGTTATGGCTTTAGAAGCTTCTGATAGGCTAATTGACATAATTTGAGTCAAATGGAGTTGTATCTGTGGATGAATTTCAAGGCCTACCTTCAAACTCAGTGCCCCTTTGCTTGACATCATGGGGAAAACTAAATAAATCAGCCAAGACCTCAGAAAAAAACATTGTAGACCTCCACAAGTCTGGTTCATCCTTGGGAGCAAATCAAAATCAAATCAAATGTATTTATAGAGCCCTTCGTACATCAGCTGATATCTCAAAGTGCTGTACAGAAACCCAGCCTAAAACCCCAAACAGCAAGCTATGCAGGTGTAGAAGCACGGTGGCTAGGAAAAACTCCCTAGAAAGGCCAGAACCTAGGAAGAAACCTAGAGAGGAACCAGGCTATGTGGGGTGGCCAGTCCTCTTCTGGCTGGGCCGGATGGAGATTATAACAGAACATGGCCAAGATGTTCAAATGTTCATAGATGACCAGCAGGGTCAAATAATAATAATCACAGTGGTTGTCGAGGGTGCAACAGGTCAGCACCTCAGGAGTAAATATCAGTTGGCTTTTCATAGCCGATCATTCAGAGTTTCTCTACCGCTCCTGCTGTCTCTGGAGAGTTGAAAACAGCAGGTCTGGGACAGGTAGCACGTCCGGTGAACAAGTCAGGATTCCGTAGCCGCAGGCAGATCAGTTGAAACTGGAGCAGCAGCATGGCCAGGTGGACTGGAGACAGCAAGGAGTAATCAGGCCAGGTAGTCCTGAGGCATTGTCCTAGAAATTTCCAAATGTCTGAAGGTACCACGTTCATCTGTACAAACAATAGCAGCCGTCCTACCGCTCAGGAAGGAGACTCGTTCTGTCTCCTAGAGATAAACGCACTTTGGTGCAAAAAGAGCAAATTAATCCCAGAACAACAGCAAAGGACCTTGTGAAGATGCTGGAGGAAACAGGTACAAAAGTATCTATATCCACAGTAAAACGAGTCCTATATCGACATAATCTGAAAGGCCGCTCAGCAAGGAAGAAGCCACTGCTGCAAAGCTGACATAAAAAAGCCTACGGTTTGCAACTGCACATGGAGAAAAATATTGTACTTTTTGGGAGAAATGTCCTCTGGTCTGATGAAACAAAAATAGAACTGTTTGGCCATAATGGCCATCGTTATGTTTGGAGGAAAAAGGGGGAGGCTTGCAAGCCGAAGAACACCATCCCACCGTGAAGCATGGGGGTGGCAGCATCATGTTGTGAGGGTGCGGGCAAGAAGGCCTACAAACCGGACTCAGTTACACCAGCTCTGTCAGGAGGAATGGGCCAAAATTCACCCAACTTATTGTGGAAAGCTTGTGGAACGCTACCCACAACATTTGACCCATGTTAAACAATTTAAAGGCAATGCTACCAAATACTAATTGAGTGTATGTAAACTTCTGACCCACTGGGAATGTGATGAAAGAAATAAAGCTGAAATAAATCATTCTCTCTACTATTATTCTGACATTTCACATTCTTAAAATTAAGTGGTGATCCTAACTGACCCAAGACAGGGAAATTTGGCTCAGTTTAAATTTATTTAATGTGATAAAGTTCATTACAAGCTACAATGAGTTTATATAGAATTTATAACAAGCTTTAATGAGCTGAAGAGTTTATAACAAGTTATGAGTTTATAACAAGCTATGATGAGTTTATAACAAGCTATAATGAGTTTATATAGCGTTTATAACAAGTTATGAGTTTATAACAAGCTATAATGAGTTGAAGAGTTTATAACAAGTTCTGAGTTTATAACAAGCTATAATGAGTTTATATAGAGTTTATAACAAGCTATAATAAGTTAATGAAGAATTATAACAAGCTATAGAGTTTATTAAGAGTTTATAACAAGCTATAATGAGTTAATAAAGAGTTTATAACAAGCTATAATGAGTTAATGAAGAGTTATAACAAGCTATAATGAGTTTTTAAAGAGTTTATAACAAGCTATAATGAGTTTACAACAAGTTGATAAAACAGAAAGGTAGAGATGGAGGGATGGTTCTACCTCTTTCAGTCGTCCAGAGGTAAAGGAAGGTGAGAGGACACTGCGGATCCGTCTCCATGTATCGTCCTCGGCAACGGACACCGCGTCAAACATCTCCCCATTCAGAAATGCAAAGTTCTAAAACATTGAGGACAGTTGTATTAATCAGGGTTATTATTATTCAGTTTATGTGTGTGTGTGTGTGTGTGTGTGTGTGTGTGCGTGTGTGCGTGTGCGTGTGCGTGTGTGTGTGTGTCTCACCCTGCGGTTGGTGAAGATGTTGTAACACTCTTTAATCAGGACGGTCTTGATTATGCTTTTGTCCATGACACACAGAACAGGCTGCCTCCCATCATAGATCCTTCACAGAGGAGAAACACACCTGGCTTTAACCACTATATATACACCTACATGGTACACAGAACAGACTGCCTCCCATCATAGATCGCAGAGGCATTTCGTCGTAACGAGGAGACTGGTCGTCATAAAGAGGCAGCGTCGTAAGCAAAACATAGAATAACAACCCACAAAACTCTCCAAGGAATATGGCTACCTAAATATGGTCCCCAATCAGAGACAACGATAAACAGCTGATTGAGAACCAATCTCGGCAACCATAGACATATAAACACCTAGACTAGATAAACCCCTATACAATAAAAAAACTAAACACACCACCCTGACCTAACCAAATAATAAATAAAACAAAGAGAACTAAGGTCATGACACTGCCTCTCATCGTACATCTATGGCATTCTGTTAAGTTACGGCCTTATTCTATAATGGATAAATACAAAACCCTCATAAATCTACACACAATACGCTATGCAATCTGGTTTCAGAGCTGGTCATGGGTGCACCTCAGCCACGCTCAAGGTCCTAAACGGCATCATAACCGCCATCGACAAGAGACATTACTGTGCAGCCGTATTCATCGAAGACTTTCGACTTTGTCAATCACAACATTCTTCTAGGCAGACTCGACAGACTTGGTTTCTCAAATGATTGCCTCGCCTGGTTTACCAACTACTTCTCTGATAGAGTTCAGTGTGTCAAATCGGAGGGCCTGTTGTCCGTACCTCTGACAGTCTCTATGGGTGTGCCACAGGGTTCAATTCTCGGGCCGACTCTCTTCTCTGTATACATCAATGATGTTACTCTTGCTGCTGGTGAGTCGCCGATCCACCTCTACGCAGACGACACCATTCTGTATACTTCTGGCCCCTCTTTGGACACTGTGTTGACTAACCTCCAGACGAGCTTCAATGCCATACAACTCTCCTTCCGTGGCCTCCAACTGCTCTTAAACACAAGTAAAACTAAATGCATGCTATTCAATCGATCACTTCCCGCACCTGCTCGCCCGTCCAGCATCACTACTCTGGACGGCTCTGACTTAGAATACGTGGACAACTACAAATACCTGGGTGTCTGGTTAGACTGTAAACTCTCTTTCCAGACTCACATTAAGCATCTCCAATCCAAAATTAAATCTAGAATCGGCTTCCTATATCGCAACAAAGCATCCTTCACTCATGCTGCCAAACATACCCTCATAAAACTGACCATCCTACCGAACCTCGACTTTGGTGATGTCATCTATAAAATAGCCTCCAACACTCTACTCAACAAACTGGATGCAGTCTATCACAGTGCCATCCGTTTTGTCACCAAAGCCCCATACACAACCTTCCATTGCGACCTGTACGCTCTCGTTGGTTGGCCCTCGCTTCATACTCGTCGCCAAACCCACTGGCTTCATGTTATCTACAAGTCTCTGCTAGGTAAAGCCCCACCTTATCTCAGCTACCTGGCCACCATAGCAGCACCCACTTGTAGCACACGCTCCAGCAGGTATATCTCACTGGTCACCCCCAAAGCCAATTCCTCCTTTGGTCTACTTTCCTCCCAGTTCTCTGCTGCCCATGACTGGAACGAACTGCAAAAATCTCTGAAGCTGGAGACTCATATCTCCCTCACTAGCTTTAAGCACCAGCTGTCAGAGCAGCTCACAGATCACTGCACCTGTACATAGCCTATCTGTAAACAGCCCATCTATCTACCTACCTCATCCCCAAACTGTATGTATTTATTTATTTAGTTATTTATCTAGCTCCTTTGCACCCCAGTATCTCTACTTGCACATTCATGTTCTGCCTATCTACCATTCCAGTGTTTAATTGCTATATTGTAATTACTTCGCCACCATGGCCTATTTATTTCCTTAACTTACCTCATTTGCACTCACTGTATATAGACTTTTTGTTTTCTTTTGTTCTACTGTATTATTGACTGTATGTTTTGTTTACTCCATGTGTAACTCTGTGTTGTTGTATGTGTCGAATTGCTACGCTTTATCTTGGCCAGGTTGCAAGTGAGAACTTGTTCTCAACTAGCCTACCTGGTTAAATAAAGGTGAAAAAAATACACCATAATGACATCACAATACACCATAATGACATCACAATACCCCATAATGACATCACAATACCCTATAACAACATCACAATACCCTATAACAACATCACAATACCCCATAACAACATCACAATACCCCATAACAACATCACAATACCCCATAACGAGAAACCGAAAACAGAAATACCCATCTGTGGTAAATTCCATTCATTGCACATGATTTGGAAAGGCACACACCTGTCTATATAAAGGTCCACAGTTGACAGTGCATGTCAGAGCAAAAACCAAGCCATGAGGTCGAAATAATTGTCAATAGAGCTCTGAGACAGGATTGTGTTGAGCCACAGATCTGGGAAACATTTCTGTAGCATTGAAGGTCCCCCAAAACACAGTGGCCTCCATCATTCTTTAATCAAAGAACCACCAAGACTCTTCCTAGAGCTGGCCGCCTGTCCAAACTGAACAATCGGGGGAAAAGGGCCTGGGTCAATGCAATAAAGCACATAACGGACCGCATAACATACAAACAATTACTCACAAACAAACATGGGGCAACAGAGGGTTAAATAATGAACAAGTAATTGGGGAATTGAAACCAGGTGTAAAAAAGACAAAGACAAAACAAATGGAAAATGAAAAGTAGATCGGCGATGGCTCGAAGACCAGTGATGTCAACAAGGAGAGGGACCAACTTCGGCGGAAGTCGTGACACTCAGACCATGAGAAACATGATTCTCTGGTCTGATGATGAAACCAAGATTAAACTCTTTGGCCTAATGAAAAGTGTCACGTCTGGAGGAAACCTGGCATCAACCCTACAGTGAAGCATGGTGGTGGCAGCATCAGCAGCAGCTGTGGGGAGGTTTTTCAGCGGCAGGGACTGGGAGACTAGTCAGGATCGAGGGAAAGATGAACGGAGAAAAGTACTGAGATTCTTGACGAAAACCTGCTTAAGAGCGCTCAGGATCTCAGACTGGAGTGAAGGTTCACCTTCCAACAGGACAACAATCCTAAGCACACAGACAAGACAACACAGGAGTGGCTTTGGAACAGTTCTCTGAATGTCATCAAGTGGCCCAGCCAGAGAGCGGATCTGCAGAGAAGAATTGGAGAAACTCCCCAAATATCGGTGTGCCAGGCTTATAGCATCATCCCCAAGAAGACGCGAGGCTGCCAAAAGTGCTTCAGCAAAGTACTGAGTAAAGGGACTGAATACTTACGTAAATGTGATATTTAATTTGTTTTGTTTTTATACATTTGCAAAACTTTTAAAAAAAAACAGGTTTTGCTTTGTCATTATGGGGTATTGTGATGTCATTATGGGGTATTGTGATGTCATAATGGGGTATTGTGTGAGTAGATCGATGAGGGAAAAAACAATTGAATCCATTTTAGAATAAGGCTGTAATGTAACAAAATGTGGAAAAAAGTGAAGGGGTCTGGATACACCTACAATCCTACATGATACACAGAACAGACTTCCTCCCATCATAGAACCTTCACAGAGGAGAAACACACACCTGGCTTTAACCACTATATATACACCTACATGATACACAGAACAGACTTCCTCCCATCATAGATCCTTCACAGAGGAGAAACACACACCTGGCTTTAACCACTATATATACACCTACATGGTACACAGAACAGACTTCCTCCCATCATAGATCCTTCACAGAGGAGAAACACAGACACACATTTAACCGCCTCATATAAAACTACAAAGAAAACATTAGTCGGGTTGTTGTTGATATTATCACTACCATTCCTCATGGTCACATGACAGCTCCAGCAGGTGATGAATTGAAAAAGCATAGTACAGTTGTAAGTCATCCTAGTACGGAACAGCCAACTGAACTCACCCCCAGATTCTCCCGTACTTCTGAAAGCACTCTGTGTCAAAGTTAGTGAAGCCCTGCAGAGAGACAGAGAGAGAGAGAGGGATAGAGTGAATTATAGGAAGAGAGAGAGAGAGAGAGAGAGAGATGGAGGAAGAGAGAGAGAGAGAGGAAGATGGAATGAGAGCGAGCGAGAAAAAAAAACATGCCCTAGGAGGTCACGTAAGTGTGTCCTACAGCTGAACAGAGAACACACCTGAAATAGGTGAGGGTTGAGGAGGGTTTGTTATTTTATATGGTCCCCAGGGTCAATAATACAACTTCTAGACTGATCAAGTCTCGTATTACCTAGTATTTATCTATTGTTAAAACAACCGTCTAGTCCTCTTTTTCCTTCTCAATGCATTGTTTTACATGGGGGGAAATAACACTGTTGTTTAAAATATGAGAGAGATGTTTATTCTGAATGGGTACTAACCTTTCTATACTCCAACATTGTGCCAAAGTAAGGTAGGGGTTTGGGACCAGGGATACCCATCTTAGTGAATACACCATAGGGCCAGTACCCATACCTGTACACACACACAAACACACACACACACACACACACACACACACACACACACACACACACACACAGTAAATAGTAATATGTTGTAGAGAAGTGATATTAAGTATAGAATCCCTGTATATAACCATGTTATTCTGTATCTAGCCATGTTATTCTGTATATAACCATGTTATTCTGTATATTACCATGTTATTCTGTATCTAGCCATGTTATTCTGTACATAACAATACTATTCTGTATATAGTCATGTTATTCTGTATATAGCCATGTTATTCTGTATATAGTCATGCTATTCTGTATATAACCATGTTATTCTGTATATAGCCATGTTATTCTGTATATAGCCATGTTATTCTGTACATAACCATGTTGTTCTGTATATAGCCATGTTTTTCTCTATAAAACTATTGTGTATATATCCATGTTATTCTGCAAATAACCATGTTATCATTGTGTCACACCCTGATCTGTTTCACCTGTCCTTGTAATTTCCCCCACCTCCCTCCAGGTGTTGCTTGTTTTCCCCAGTGTATTTATCCCTGTGTTTCCTGTCTCTCTGTACCAGTGTATTTATCCCTGTCTTTCCTGTCTCTCTGTGCCAGTTCGTCTTGTATGTCCAAGTCAACCAGCGTTTTTTTTCCTATTCTCCTGCTTTTGCTCTTTCTCCTTTTTCTAGTCCTCCTGATTTTGACCCATGCCTGTTTCTGGACTCTGTACCCGCCTGCCTGACCATTCTGCCTGCCTTGACCTCGAGCCTGTCTGCCACTCTGTACCTCCGGGACTCTGATCTAGTTTTGACCTTTTGCCTGTCCACGACCATTCACTTGCCTTCTCCTTTTGGATGATTAAACATCTAAGACTCCTACCATCTTCCTCCTGTGACCCCATCTAGGTCTCTTCTTGAGTTATGATACATTGTTGGAAAATGACCCGTAAGTAAGCATTTCACTATTAGTCTACACCGGTTAACATTGAGCCCTTTTCCAGAACATGTGTGGCCATGATACATTTCAGGAAGGTCTGCAAGATAAGTGCCCTCTTTATGTGGGTTTGGGTCATCAGACACCATTAGACATGCACCTGTCTGGGGAGTGGACATGGCTGTTTATTTTGGTAGCAGTGGTATGGTCTAATATATACTGTTGCTATGGTTACACCTCTTGGGATTTTACCAGAACATGAGTGTTCCTTTCAGAGGAGTTAGCAGGATGACATGTACTGGTTATTTCTATGGACTGTTGCTATGGTTACACCTCTTGGGATTTTACCAGAACATGAGTGTTCCTTTCAGAGGAGTTAGCAGGATGACATGTACTGGTTATTTATATGGACTGTTGCTATGTTCCTACATTCACCTGTCCTAGTCGAGAACACGTCTGTATTGTTGAACTATTGCTGTGGCTCTAAAGTTTCCAAGCCTTAAAGTGAAACCAAACGAAACTTAGTGCAAGGCAATAAGATAACGGTGGTTAAATGCCAGAGGTGACGAGTCATTGAGAGGAGTTACTATGGGTGTCACGTAAGGAGGACAGCTGTATAAGAAGTGTTTGCCAAGACTGGAAAAGTTGTTGTTTTCACGAACCAGCTCGGCATTTATTTTATTTGTGAAATATTATTGACTGATTATTTCCACGAGATAAACTATGATGCCTGTGACAAATAACATTTGATTTGATGTAAGTCCTTACACTACAATGAGGGTGATGAGGAGGGCCAGGAGGGTCCAGGTCTCAGCGGAGAAGTATGGCAGAAAACTCATCATCTTTCCTCCGGTTCGGCTCCCTGCTGCTTCTGAAAACAAAGGCTCCGTTTTCTCTCAGGCTCGTTCGAATTCACTTCTCCGATGGTCTGACAGATTTTGAGTTGGGTCTGCCTGGTTCTAGTGTGGTTCTTCTGTGACGCGGCAGATCTCGAATACCGACCGCTGGTCTTCTCCGTACTCTGTTTGAGACCGTGCAGGTTACAAGTTGTTATTGTATCCCTTCGGAAAAGCACCTGTGTGATGCTAGCTAGAATAAGGATGAGCCACAATGGAATTTGCAGTTCGCCTTCAAAATAAGGGTCCAATATTGAAACGGATGCAAAAATATTCAAATGGTGGATATAATGCCATATTTGGATTAGATAATGCTAAACAAGGTTGGAATGTTGTTATATGAATTAAAACAAAGACAGTAAGTAGTTCATTTGACACATAAAAAATAGTTGAAGTCCCACTGTGGCTGTATTAGAATTGCATTGGGGCAGACTTCTATTGCACTGTACAGCGTAACCTCTGGATCTTGGGTCCACGAAATGTGAAGAGATTACGCAAATAATTATGTCATAGCTCTTATTGCAGGACTAAATGTGGGAAATCCCCTCACAAGTACATAGGTAAGGCTGTACATTAAATCCATAAGGCTGGTACGATATGTCATGAACCCAAGATCCATAAGGCTGGTACGATATGTCATGAACCCAGATCCATAAGGCTGGTACCCCCTGCCATGAACCCAGACCCATAAGGCTGGTACGATATGTCATGAACCCAGACCCATAAGGCTGGTACGATATGTCATGAACCCAGGATCCATAAGGCTGGTACGATATGTCATGAACCCAAGATCCATAAGGCTGGTACGATATGTCATGAACCCAGACCCAAAAGGCTGGTACGATATGTCATGAACCCAGACCCATAAGGCTGGTACGATATGTCATGAACCCAGGATCGATAAGGCTGGTACGATATGTCATGAACCCAAGATCCATAAGGCTGGTACCGCCTGTCATGAACCCAAGATCCATAAGGCTGGTACGATATGTCATGAACCCAGACCCATAAGGCTGGTACGATATGTCATGAACCCAGGATCGATAAGGCTGGTACGATATGTCATGAACCCAAGATCCATAAGGCTGGTACCGCCTGTCATGAACCCAAGATCCATAAGGCTGGTACGATATGTCATGAACCCAGGATCCATAAGGCTGGTACGATATGTCATGAACCCAGGATCCATAAGGCTGGTACGATATGTCATGAACCCAGACCCATAAGGCTGGTACGATATGTCATGAACCCAGACCCATAAGGCTGGTACGATATGTCATGAACCCAGACCCATAAGGCTGGTACGATATGTCATGAACCCAGGATCCATAAGGCTGGTACGATATGTCATGAACCCAGGATCCATAAGGCTGGTACGATATGTCATGAACCCAGACCCATAAGGCTGGTACGATATGTCATGAACCCAGGATCCATAAGGCTGGTACGATATGTCATGAACCCAGATCCATAAGGCTGGTACGATATGTCATGAACCCAAGATCCATAAGGCTGGTACCG
Source organism: Oncorhynchus clarkii lewisi (assembly GCF_045791955.1). Classification (NCBI taxonomy): domain Eukaryota; kingdom Metazoa; phylum Chordata; class Actinopteri; order Salmoniformes; family Salmonidae; genus Oncorhynchus; species Oncorhynchus clarkii. The sequence continues at coordinate 4,674,810 of NC_092163.1, forward strand.
CCTGTCATGAACCCAAGATCCATAAGGCTGGTACCGCCTGTCATGAACCCAAGATCCATAAGGCTGGTACGATATGTCATGAACCCAGGATCCATAAGGCTGGTACGATATGTCATGAACCCAGGATCCATAAGGCTGGTACGATATGTCATGAACCCAGACCCATAAGGCTGGTACGATATGTCATGAACCCAGACCCATAAGGCTGGTACGATATGTCATGAACCCAGACCCATAAGGCTGGTACGATATGTCATGAACCCAGACCCATAAGGCTGGTACGATATGTCATGAATCCAGATCCATAAGGCTGCATGTTGAAGGTATTTTGCATTCCTGAATACTAAACATCCACAGAGCAATTTTAACAGATTTTATTTGGTGTCAAATGAACTAATTATTGTCTTTTTTTGAATGTATTATATATGTTTAGCAACATAAAGTCCCTCCAGGATTGTTGCATGATTCCACAATTTATTTCCATTTGCATCCGATTCAATGGGTAACTTTTATTTTGAAAACCGAACCACCGATTCTACTATTGTTGCTCAGGCAAATGTTGTTCACGACACACACACAATAAGGAAATTAGAGGGAGACTGTGTGAGAGGTGAAAAGCGAAGCAGGGAGGGATGGTGAATGATTCACAGAGAGAGCAGGGGCAGATTCATTACGGAAACAGTTTAACGTTTAAGAACTAAAAGGAAGCAACAGAGAAAAATGAGAGTTTCTACTGGGATAAATTCAGGTTTGTCTCTCCATGTTTCGTTACGTTTGCTTCCGTTTAAAGTCAAACTATTTCCACAATAGTTTCATGTGAAACCACACTGTTATTCTAATAATTAGTGTTATTTCGTATAGTAGAAGTTCGTCTTAAGGATCCTAAATAAGGCCATAGATTACTTTAAAAAATGTAATAAACTAGATGGCACTAGGAGTATGATGTAAGATGCGATCCTGGTGTTCCAATGAGCTGCAAGATTATCTCTGAATCAAAATGTTTTTCTTATTTACAAGAGCTGGAAAATGTGGACAGTGGATTAATAGTTTGTAATGGGACCTGGGCTGTGTATTTACATCCAACGGCCACACAGGGGCGGTATTGGGATCTGAAAAGAAACGTGTGTGGATGACCAAGTCGTAACACTACAATTAGGCCTAGCTGAATGAAATTATAAATACAGTATGTCTTGATAAATAACACAAATCAATCTATATTGATTGTTCTCATGTATATTTGTGTGTGTTTGTGTCTTAAGTTTTGTCTTATGAATAAATACACAGTCGACCTTGTTCATTAGTGTGATGATTTTATTGGTTTGTGATGATTAAAGTTAAAACCAAGCAGCTGCAGGGATCATCTCAACAGACAGTAAAGATTATATTTTGGAATGACTGGACAGCAGAACACCCAGAGGAACAGAATGAGAGTACAGTTCTAGAGAACACCAGCTAGAGTTCTACATTCTAGGAGAATTCCAGCCACCAGCCAGTAGTGTGCAGGATCCAGACATGACATCATGCCATGGATTTAATACCTCCTGGTGTCTAACTTTAACAAGACATGTACCTCTAATGCATCCATAGTATTACTATCTCTCTTTTATCTGGTGGAAATGGGTTTCTGAGTCCTACTCAAACCAAGCATGAGACTGAGACCAGGATTCAATCCCAGCGCTTTGTCAGCTATGTGCCATTTTAAAGGTCATTTCTGATTGAACTGACATATGCAACATTTATCATGAATGCAGTTCTTATTATCATATTATATTAAGTAGCCTATTGAATCCCAGCCTGAATATTCAGTAGCCTATAGCAGGGTCAGGATAAGGACTGAATATTCAGTAGCCGATCGACAGACAGACAGATAGATAGATAGATAGACAGATAGATAGATAGATAGATAGAAAATTTGGCAGCACGTCCAACCGGCCTCACAACGGCAGACCACATGTAACCACACCAGCTCAGGATCATTAGCGGGGTGAGGGGGCATGCGGAGAAGTATTTATGTCTGTAGTAAAGCCCTTTTGTGTGTGGGGAGAGAGAGAGAGAGAGGGAGGGGTACTACAGGGTAGAGTGCTACTGCATTCGGTCATGTTGTTGGACTTGTCAGAGACAAGGTATTGCTAAGGGTGTTGCTACGGGACTCCAGCCTCAGTTTGATTGGTCGTTTTGGCATCAGCAAACCCTGCTTGTCCATCTCCAATGGGATCTATAGAGAAAAACAGAACAGAACATAACCCTGGTTGTACACCTCCAACAGGATCTATAGAGAATAACAGACCATGTAAAACCAGATGCTGACCATGTTAAACAGGTGCTGACTATGTTAAAACAGGTGGTGACCATGTTAAAACAGGTCCATGTTAAAACAGGAGCTGACCATGTTAAAACAGGTTGTGACCATGTTAAAAGAGGTGGTGACCATCTTAAAACAGGTGGTGACCATCTTTAAACAGGTGGTGACCATGTTAAAACAGGTGGTGACCATGTTAAAACAGGTGGTGACCATGTTAAAACAGGTCCATGTTAAAACAGGTGCTGACCATGTTAAAACAGGTGGTGACCATGTTAAAACAGGTGCTGACCATGTTAAAACAGGTGGTGACCATGTTAAAACAGGTGGTGACCATGTTAAAACAGGTGGTGACCATGTTGAAAAAGATGGTGACCATGTTTAAACGCTCAATGACCATGTTAAACAGGTTTTGACCATGTTAAAACAGGCAGGGACCATGTTAAAACAGGAGCTGAACATGTTAAACAAGCATTGACCATGTTAAACAAGCAGTGACCATGTTAAAACAGGTTGTGACCATGTTAAACAGGTTGTGACCATGTTAAAACAGGTCCATGTTAAAACAGGTAGTGACCATGTTAAAACAGGTTGTGATCATGTTAAACAGGTGGTGATCATGTTAAAACAGGTCCATGTTACAACAAGTGGTGACCATGTTAAAACAGGTGCTGACCATGTTAAAACAGGTGGTGACCATGTTAAAACAGGTGCTGACCATGTTAAAACAGGTGGTGACCATGTTAAAACAGGTGGTGACCATGTTAAAAAAGATGGTGATCATGTTTAAACGCTCAATGACCATGTTAAACAGGTTCTGACCATGTTAAAACAGGCAGTGACCATGTTAAAACAGGAACTGAACATGTTAAACAAGCATTGACCATGTTAAACAAGCAGCGACCCTGTTAAAACAGGTGGTGACCATCTTAAAACAGGAGCTGACCATGTTAAAACAGGTGGTGACAATGTTAAAACAGGAGCTGACCATGTTAAAACAGGTTGTGACCATGTTAAAACAGGTGGTGACCATCTTAAAACAGGTGGTGACCGTGTTAAAACAAGTGGTGACCATGTTAAAACAGGTGGTGACCATGTTAAAACAGGTGGTGACCATGTTAAAACAGGTCCATGTTAAAACAGGTGGTGACCATGTTAAAACAGTTGATGACCATGTTAACAGGGGTGGAGACCATGTTAAAACACGTGGTGACCATGTTAAAAAAGGTCCATGTTAAAACAGGCGGTGACCATGTTAAAACAGTTGATGACCATGTTAAAAGGGGTGGTGACCATGTTAAAACAGGTGCTGACCATGTTAAAACAGGTTATGACCATGTTAAAACAGGTGCTGACCATGTTAAAACAGGTGGTGACCATGTTAAAACAGGTGGTGACCATGTTAAAACAGGTGCTGACCATGTTAAAACAGGCAGTGACCATGTTAAAACAGGAGCTGACCATGTTAAACAAGCATTGACCATGTTAAACAAGCAGTGACCATGTTAAAACAGGTTGTGACCATGTTAAAACAGGTCCATGTTAAAACAGGTGGTGACCATCTTAAAACAGGTGGTGACCATGTTAAAACAGGTGGTGACCATGTTAAAACAGGTGGTGACCATGTTAAATCAGGTCCATGTTAAAAGAGGAGCTGACCATGTTAAAACAGGCGGTGACCATGTTAAAACAGGAGCTGACCATGTTAAAACAGGTTGTGACCATGTTAAAACAGGTGGTGACCATCTTAAAACAGGTGGTGACCATGTTAAAACAGGTGGTGACCATGTTAAAACAGGTGGTAACAATGTTAAAACAGGTCCATGTTAAAACAGGTGCTGACCATGTTAAAACAGTCTATGACCATCTTAAAAGGGGTGGTGACCATGTTAAAACAGGTGGTGACCATGTTAAAACAGGTCCATGTTAAAACAGGTGGTGACCATGTTAAAACAGTTGATGACCATGTTAAAAGGGGTGGTGACCATGTTAAAACAGTTGGTGACCATGTTAAAACAGGTCCATGTTAAAACAGGAGCTGACCATGTCAAAACAGGCGGTGACCATGTTAAAACAGGAGCTGACCATGTTAAAACAGGTTGTGACCATGTTAAAACAGGTCCATGTTAAAACAGGTGCTGACCATGTTAAAACAGGAGGTGATCATGTTAAAACAGATCCATGTTAAAACAGGTGGTGACCATGTTAAAACAGGTGGTGACCATGTTAAAACAGGTCCATGTTAAAACTGGTGGTGACCATCTTAAAACAGGTGGTGACCATGTTAAAACAGGTGGTGACCATGTTAAAACAGGTCCAGGTTAAAACAGGTGCTGACCATGTTAAAACAGGAGGTGATCATGTTAAAACAGATCCATGTTAAAACAGGTGGTGACCATGTTAAAACAGGTCCATGTTAAAATAGGTGGTGACCATGTTAAAACAGGTCCATGTTAAAACAGGCGGTGACCATGTTAAAACAGTTGATGACCATGTTTAACAGGTTCTGACCATGTTAAAACAGGCAGTGACCATGTTAAAACAGGAGCTGACCATGTTAAACAAGCATTGACCATGTTAAACAAGCAGTGACCATGTTAAAACAGGTTGTGACCATGTTAAACAGGTTGTGACCATGTTAAAACAGGTCCATGTTAAAACAGGTAGTGACCATGTTAAAACAGGTTGTGACCATGTTAAACAGGTGGCCATGTTAAAAGGGGTGGTGACCATGTTAAAACAGGTGGTGACCATGTTAAAACAGGTCCATGTTAAAACAGGCGGTGACCATGTTAAAACAGTTGATGACCATGTTTAACAGGTTCTGACCATGTTAAAACAGGCAGTGACCATGTTAAAACAGGAGCTGACCATGTTAAACAAGCATTGACCATGTTAAACAAGCAGTGACCATGTTAAAACAGGTTGTGACCATGTTAAACAGGTTGTGACCATGTTAAAACAGGTCCATGTTAAAACAGGTAGTGACCATGTTAAAACAGGTTGTGACCATGTTAAACAGGTGGTGACCATGTTAAAATAGGCAGTGACCATGTTAAAACAGGTGGTGACCATCTTAAAACAGGTGGTGACCATGTTAAAACAGGTGGTGACCATGTTAAAAAAGGTGGTGACCATGTTAAAACAGGTCCATGTTAAAACAGGAGCTGACCATGTTAAAACAGGTTGTGACCATGTTAAAACAGGTGGTGACCATCTTAAAACAGGTGGTGACCATGTTAAAACAGGTGGTGACCATGTTAAAACAGGTCCATATTAAAACAGGTGCTGACCATGTTAAAACAGTTGATGACCATCTTAAAAGGGGTGGTGACCATGTTAAAACAGGTGGTGACCATGTTAAAACAGGTCCATGTTAAAACGGGTAGTGACCATGTTAAAACAGGTTGTGACCATGTTAAACTGGTGGTGATCATGTTAAAACAGGTCCATGTTACAACAAGTGGTGACCATGTTAAAACAGGTGCTGACCATGTTAAAACAGGTGGTGACCATGTTACAACAGGTGCTGACCATGTTAAAACAGGTGGTGACCATGTTAAAACAGGTGGTGACCATGTTAAAACAGGTGGTGACCATGTTAAAAAAGATGGTGACCATGTTTAAACGCTCAATGACCATGTTAAACAGGTTCTGACCATGTTAAAACAGGCAGTGACCATGTTAAAACAGGAGGTGGTGACCATGTTAAAACAGGTCCATGTTAAAATAGGTGGTGACCATGTTAAACAGTTGATGACCATGTTAAAAGGGGTGGTGACCATGTTAAAACAGGTGTTGACCATGTTAAAACAGGTCCATGTTAAAACAGGCGGTGACCATGTTAAAACAGTTGATGACCATGTTTAACAGGTTCTGACCATGTTAAAACAGGCAGTGACCATGTTAAAACAGGAGCTGACCATGTTAAACAAGCATTGACCATGTTAAACAAGCAGTGACCATGTGTAAACAGGTTGTGACCATGTTAAACAGGTTGTGACCATGTTAAAACAGGTCCATGTTAAAACAGGTAGTGACCATGTTAAAACAGGTTGTGACCATGTTAAACAGGTGGTGACCATGTTAAAACAGGTGGTGACCATGTTAAAACAGGTGGTGACCATGTTAAAACAGGTCCATGTTAAAACAGGAGCTGACCATGTTAAAACAGGCTGTGACCATGTTAAAACAGGAGCTGACCATGTTAAAACAGGTTGTGACCATGTTAAAACAGGTGGTGACCATCTTAAAACAGGTGGCGACCATCTTAAAAGGGGTGGTGACCATGTTAAAACAGGTGGTGACCATGTTAAAACAGGTCCATGTTAAAACAGTTGATGACCATGTTAAAAGGGGTGGTGACCATGTTAAAACAGGTGGTGACCATGTTAAAACAGGTCCATGTTTCAACAAGTGGTGACCATGTTAAAACAGGTGCTGACCATGTTAAAACGGGTGGTGACCATGTTACAACAGGTGCTGACCATGTTAAAACAGGTGGTGACCATGTTAAAAACAGGTGGTGACCATGTTAAAAAGATGGTGACCATGTTAAAACAGGTCCATATTAAAACAGGTGCTGACCATGTTAAAACAGTTGATGACCATCTTAAAAGGGGTGGTGACCATGTTAAAACAGGTGGTGACCATGTTAAAACAGGTCCATGTTAAAACGGGTAGTGACCATGTTAAAACAGGTTGTGACCATGTTAAACTGGTGGTGATCATGTTAAAACAGGTCCATGTTACAACAAGTGGTGACCATGTTAAAACAGGTGCTGACCATGTTAAAACAGGTGGTGACCATGTTAAAACAGGTCCATGTTAAAACAGGTGGTGACCATGTTAAAACAGTTGATGACCATGTTAACAGGGGTGGAGACCATGTTAAAACACGTGGTGACCATGTTAAAAAAGGTCCATGTTAAAACAGGCGGTGACCATGTTAAAACAGTTGATGACCATGTTAAAAGGGGTGGTGACCATGTTAAAACAGGTGCTGACCATGTTAAAACAGGTTATGACCATGTTAAAACAGGTGCTGACCATGTTAAAACAGGTGGTGACCATGTTAAAACAGGTGGTGACCATGTTAAAACAGGTGCTGACCATGTTAAAACAGGCAGTGACCATGTTAAAACAGGAGCTGACCATGTTAAACAAGCATTGACCATGTTAAACAAGCAGTGACCATGTTAAAACAGGTTGTGACCATGTTAAAACAGGTCCATGTTAAAACAGGTGGTGACCATCTTAAAACAGGTGGTGACCATGTTAAAACAGGTGGTGACCATGTTAAAACAGGTGGTGACCATGTTAAATCAGGTCCATGTTAAAAGAGGAGCTGACCATGTTAAAACAGGCGGTGACCATGTTAAAACAGGAGCTGACCATGTTAAAACAGGTTGTGACCATGTTAAAACAGGTGGTGACCATCTTAAAACAGGTGGTGACCATGTTAAAACAGGTGGTGACCATGTTAAAACAGGTGGTGACAATGTTAAAACAGGTCCATGTTAAAACAGGTGCTGACCATGTTAAAACAGTCTATGACCATCTTAAAAGGGGTGGTGACCATGTTAAAACAGGTGGTGACCATGTTAAAACAGGTCCATGTTAAAACAGGTGGTGACCATGTTAAAACAGTTGATGACCATGTTAAAAGGGGTGGTGACCATGTTAAAACAGTTGGTGACCATGTTAAAACAGGTCCATGTTAAAACAGGAGCTGACCATGTCAAAACAGGCGGTGACCATGTTAAAACAGGAGCTGACCATGTTAAAACAGGTTGTGACCATGTTAAAACAGGTCCATGTTAAAACAGGTGCTGACCATGTTAAAACAGGAGGTGATCATGTTAAAACAGATCCATGTTAAAACAGGTGGTGACCATGTTAAAACAGGTGGTGACCATGTTAAAACAGGTCCATGTTAAAACTGGTGGTGACCATCTTAAAACAGGTGGTGACCATGTTAAAACAGGTGGTGACCATGTTAAAACAGGTCCAGGTTAAAACAGGTGCTGACCATGTTAAAACAGGAGGTGATCATGTTAAAACAGATCCATGTTAAAACAGGTGGTGACCATGTTAAAACAGGTCCATGTTAAAATAGGTGGTGACCATGTTAAAACAGGTCCATGTTAAAACAGGCGGTGACCATGTTAAAACAGTTGATGACCATGTTTAACAGGTTCTGACCATGTTAAAACAGGCAGTGACCATGTTAAAACAGGAGCTGACCATGTTAAACAAGCATTGACCATGTTAAACAAGCAGTGACCATGTTAAAACAGGTTGTGACCATGTTAAACAGGTTGTGACCATGTTAAAACAGGTCCATGTTAAAACAGGTAGTGACCATGTTAAAACAGGTTGTGACCATGTTAAACAGGTGGCCATGTTAAAAGGGGTGGTGACCATGTTAAAACAGGTGGTGACCATGTTAAAACAGGTCCATGTTAAAACAGGCGGTGACCATGTTAAAACAGTTGATGACCATGTTTAACAGGTTCTGACCATGTTAAAACAGGCAGTGACCATGTTAAAACAGGAGCTGACCATGTTAAACAAGCATTGACCATGTTAAACAAGCAGTGACCATGTTAAAACAGGTTGTGACCATGTTAAACAGGTTGTGACCATGTTAAAACAGGTCCATGTTAAAACAGGTAGTGACCATGTTAAAACAGGTTGTGACCATGTTAAACAGGTGGTGACCATGTTAAAATAGGCAGTGACCATGTTAAAACAGGTGGTGACCATCTTAAAACAGGTGGTGACCATGTTAAAACAGGTGGTGACCATGTTAAAAAAGGTGGTGACCATGTTAAAACAGGTCCATGTTAAAACAGGAGCTGACCATGTTAAAACAGGTTGTGACCATGTTAAAACAGGTGGTGACCATCTTAAAACAGGTGGTGACCATGTTAAAACAGGTGGTGACCATGTTAAAACAGGTCCATATTAAAACAGGTGCTGACCATGTTAAAACAGTTGATGACCATCTTAAAAGGGGTGGTGACCATGTTAAAACAGGTGGTGACCATGTTAAAACAGGTCCATGTTAAAACGGGTAGTGACCATGTTAAAACAGGTTGTGACCATGTTAAACTGGTGGTGATCATGTTAAAACAGGTCCATGTTACAACAAGTGGTGACCATGTTAAAACAGGTGCTGACCATGTTAAAACAGGTGGTGACCATGTTACAACAGGTGCTGACCATGTTAAAACAGGTGGTGACCATGTTAAAACAGGTGGTGACCATGTTAAAACAGGTGGTGACCATGTTAAAAAAGATGGTGACCATGTTTAAACGCTCAATGACCATGTTAAACAGGTTCTGACCATGTTAAAACAGGCAGTGACCATGTTAAAACAGGAGGTGGTGACCATGTTAAAACAGGTCCATGTTAAAATAGGTGGTGACCATGTTAAACAGTTGATGACCATGTTAAAAGGGGTGGTGACCATGTTAAAACAGGTGTTGACCATGTTAAAACAGGTCCATGTTAAAACAGGCGGTGACCATGTTAAAACAGTTGATGACCATGTTTAACAGGTTCTGACCATGTTAAAACAGGCAGTGACCATGTTAAAACAGGAGCTGACCATGTTAAACAAGCATTGACCATGTTAAACAAGCAGTGACCATGTGTAAACAGGTTGTGACCATGTTAAACAGGTTGTGACCATGTTAAAACAGGTCCATGTTAAAACAGGTAGTGACCATGTTAAAACAGGTTGTGACCATGTTAAACAGGTGGTGACCATGTTAAAACAGGTGGTGACCATGTTAAAACAGGTGGTGACCATGTTAAAACAGGTCCATGTTAAAACAGGAGCTGACCATGTTAAAACAGGCTGTGACCATGTTAAAACAGGAGCTGACCATGTTAAAACAGGTTGTGACCATGTTAAAACAGGTGGTGACCATCTTAAAACAGGTGGCGACCATCTTAAAAGGGGTGGTGACCATGTTAAAACAGGTGGTGACCATGTTAAAACAGGTCCATGTTAAAACAGTTGATGACCATGTTAAAAGGGGTGGTGACCATGTTAAAACAGGTGGTGACCATGTTAAAACAGGTCCATGTTTCAACAAGTGGTGACCATGTTAAAACAGGTGCTGACCATGTTAAAACGGGTGGTGACCATGTTACAACAGGTGCTGACCATGTTAAAACAGGTGGTGACCATGTTAAAAACAGGTGGTGACCATGTTAAAAAGATGGTGACCATGTTAAAACAGGTCCATATTAAAACAGGTGCTGACCATGTTAAAACAGTTGATGACCATCTTAAAAGGGGTGGTGACCATGTTAAAACAGGTGGTGACCATGTTAAAACAGGTCCATGTTAAAACGGGTAGTGACCATGTTAAAACAGGTTGTGACCATGTTAAACTGGTGGTGATCATGTTAAAACAGGTCCATGTTACAACAAGTGGTGACCATGTTAAAACAGGTGCTGACCATGTTAAAACAGGTGGTGACCATGTTACAACAGGTGCTGACCATGTTACAACAGGTGCTGACCATGTTAAAACAGGTGGTGACCATGTTAAAACAGGTGGTGACCATGTTAAAACAGGTGGTGACCATGTTAAAAAAGATGGTGACCATGTTTAAACGCTCAATGACCATGTTAAACAGGTTCTGACCATGTTAAAACAGGCAGTGACCATGTTAAAACAGGAGGTGGTGACCATGTTAAAACAGGTCCATGTTAAAATAGGTGGTGACCATGTTAAACAGTTGATGACCATGTTAAAAGGGGTGGTGACCATGTTAAAACAGGTGTTGACCATGTTAAAACAGGTCCATGTTAAAACAGGCGGTGACCATGTTAAAACAGTTGATGACCATGTTTAACAGTTTCTGACCATGTTAAAACAGGCAGTGACCATGTTAAAACAGGAGCTGACCATGTTAAACAAGCATTGACCATGTTAAACAAGCAGTGACCATGTGTAAACAGGTTGTGACCATGTTAAACAGGTTGTGACCATGTTAAAACAGGTCCATGTTAAAACAGGTAGTGACCATGTTAAAACAGGTTGTGACCATGTTAAACAGGTGGTGACCATGTTAAAACAGGTGGTGACCATGTTAAAACAGGTGGTGACCATGTTAAAACAGGTCCATGTTAAAACAGGAGCTGACCATGTTAAAACAGGCTGTGACCATGTTAAAACAGGAGCTGACCATGTTAAAACAGGTTGTGACCATGTTAAAACAGGTGGTGACCATCTTAAAACAGGTGGCGACCATCTTAAAAGGGGTGGTGACCATGTTAAAACAGGTGGTGACCATGTTAAAACAGGTCCATGTTAAAACAGTTGATGACCATGTTAAAAGGGGTGGTGACCATGTTAAAACAGGTGGTGACCATGTTAAAACAGGTCCATGTTTCAACAAGTGGTGACCATGTTAAAACAGGTGCTGACCATGTTAAAACGGGTGGTGACCATGTTACAACAGGTGCTGACCATGTTAAAACAGGTGGTGACCATGTTAAAAACAGGTGGTGACCATGTTAAAAAGATGGTGACCATGTTTAAACGCTCAATGACCATGTTAAACAGGTTCTGACCATGTTAAAACAGGCAGTGACCATGTTAAAACAGGAGCTGACCATGTTAAACAAGCATTGACCATGTTAAACAAGCAGTGACCATGTTAAAACAGGTTGTGACCATGTTAAAATAGGTCCATGTTAAAACAGGTGGTGACCATGTTAAAACAGGTGGTGACCATGTTAAAAAAGGTCCATGTTACAACAAGTGGTGACCATGTTAAAACAGGTGCTGACCATGTTAAAACAGGTGGTGACCATGTTAAAACAGGAGCTGACGATGTTAAACAAGCAGTGACCATGTTAAAACAGGTTGTGACCATGTTAAACAGGTTGTGACCATGTTAAACAAACAGTGACTACGTTAAAACAGGTGGTGACCATGTTAAACAAGCAGTGACCATGTTAAAACAGGTGGTGACCATGTTAAAACAGGTGCTGACCATGTTTAAACAGGCAATGACCATGTAAAAAACAGGTTGTGAGCATGTTAAACAGGTTGTGACCATGTTAAAACAGGTCCATGTTAAAACAGGTTGTGACCATGTTAAAACAGGTCCATGTTAAAACAGGTGGTGACCATGTTAAAACAGGTGGTGACCATGTTAAAACAGGTGGTGACTATGTTAAAACAGGTCCATGTTAAAACAGGTGGTGACCATGTTAAAACAGGTGGTGACTATGTTAAAACAGGTCCATGTTAAAACAGGTGCTGACCATGTTAAAACAGGTGGTGACCATGTTAAAACAGGTTGTGGCCATGTTAAACAGGTTGTGACCATGTTAAAACAGGTCCATGTTAAAACAGGTCGTGACCATGTTAAAACAGGTGGTGACCATGTTAAAACAGGTGGTGACCATGTTAAACAGGCGGTGACCATGTTAAAACAGGTTGTGACCATGTTAAACAGGTGGCGACCATGTTAAAACAGGAGCTGACCATGTTAAACAAGCAGTGAGCATGTTAAAACAGGTTGTGACCATGTTAAAAAGGTTGTGACCATGTTAAACAAACAGTGACTACGTTAAAACAGGTGGTGACCATGTTAAACAAGCAGTGACTATGTTAAAACAGGTGGTGACCATGTTAAAACAGGTGCTGACCATGTTTAAACTGGCAATGACCATGTTAAAACAGGTTGTGAGCATGTTAAACAGGTTGTGACCATGTTAAAACAGGTCCATGTTAAAACAGGTGGTGACCATGTTAAAACAGGTGATGACTATGTTAAAACAGGTCCATGTTAAAACAGGTGCTGACCATGTTAAAACAGGTGGTGACCATGTTAAAACAGGTTGTGACCATGTTAAACAGGTTGTTACCATGTTAAAACAGGTCGTGACCATGTTAAAACAGGTCGTGACCATGTTAAAACAGGTGGTGACCATGTTAAACAGGCGGTGACCATGTTAAAACAGGTTGTGACCATGTTAAACAGGTGGCGACCATGTTAAAACAGGAGCTGACCATGTTAAACAAGCAGTGAGCATGTTAAAACAGGTTGTGACCATGTTAAACAGGTTGTGACCATGTTAAACAAACAGTGACTACGTTAAAACAGGTGGTGACCATGTTAAACAAGCAGTGACCATGTTAAAACAGGTGGTGACCATGTTAAAACAGGTGCTGACCATGTTTAAACAGGCAATGACCATGTTAAAACAGGTTGTGAGCATGTTAAACAGGATGTGACCATGTTAAAACAGGTCCATGTTAAAACAGGTTGTGACCATGTTAAAACAGGTCCATGTTAAAACAGGTGGTGACCATGTTAAAACAGGTGGTGACCATGTTAAAACAGGTGGTGACTATGTTAAAACAGGTCCATGTTAAAACAGGTGGTGACCATGTTAAAACAGGTGGTGACTATGTTAAAACAGGTCCATGTTAAAACAGGTGCTGACCATGTTAAAACAGGTGGTGACCATGTTAAAACAGGTGGTGACCATGTTAAAACAGGCGGTGACCATGTTAAAACAGGTGGTGACCATGTTAAAACAGGTGGTGACCATGTTAAAACAGGTCCATGTTAAAACAGGTCCATGTTAAAACAGGTGCTGACCATGTTAAAACAGGTGCTGACCATGTTAAAACAGGTGCTGACCATGTTAAAACAGGAGCTGACCATGTTAAAACAGGTGGTGACCATGTTAAAACAGGTGGTGACCATGTTAAAACAGGTCCATGTTACAACAAGTGGTGACCATGTTACAACAGGTGCTGACCATGTTAAAACAGGTGGTGACCATGTTAAAAACAGGTGGTGACCATGTTAAAAAGATGGTGACCATGTTTAAACGCTCAATGACCATGTTAAACAGGTTCTGACCATGTTAAAACAGGCAGTGACCATGTTAAAACAGGAGCTGACCATGTTAAACAAGCATTGACCATGTTAAACAAGCAGTGACCATGTTAAAACAGGTTGTGACCATGTTAAACAGGTTGTGACCATGTTAAAATAGGTCCATGTTAAAACAGGTGGTGACCATGTTAAAACAGGTGGTGACCATGTTAAAAAAGGTCCATGTTACAACAAGTGGTGACCATGTTAAAACAGGTGCTGACCATGTTAAAACAGGTGGTGACCATGTTAAAACAGGAGCTGACGATGTTAAACAAGCAGTGACCATGTTAAAACAGGTTGTGACCATGTTAAACAGGTTGTGACCATGTTAAACAAACAGTGACTACGTTAAAACAGGTGGTGACCATGTTAAACAAGCAGTGACCATGTTAAAACAGGTGGTGACCATGTTAAAACAGGTGCTGACCATGTTTAAACAGGCAATGACCATGTTAAAACAGGTTGTGAGCATGTTAAACAGGTTGTGACCATGTTAAAACAGGTCCATGTTAAAACAGGTTGTGACCATGTTAAAACAGGTCCATGTTAAAACAGGTGGTGACCATGTTAAAACAGGTGGTGACCATGTTAAAACAGGTGGTGACTATGTTAAAACAGGTCCATGTTAAAACAGGTGGTGACCATGTTAAAACAGGTGGTGACTATGTTAAAACAGGTCCATGTTAAAACAGGTGCTGACCATGTTAAAACAGGTGGTGACCATGTTAAAACAGGTTGTGACCATGTTAAACAGGTTGTGACCATGTTAAAACAGGTCCATGTTAAAACAGGTCGTGACCATGTTAAAACAGGTCGTGACCATGTTAAAACAGGTGGTGACCATGTTAAACAGGCGGTGACCATGTTAAAACAGGTTGTGACCATGTTAAACAGGTGGCGACCATGTTAAAACAGGAGCTGACCATGTTAAACAAGCAGTGAGCATGTTAAAACAGGTTGTGACCATGTTAAAAAGGTTGTGACCATGTTAAACAAACAGTGACTACGTTAAAACAGGTGGTGACCATGTTAAACAAGCAGTGACCATGTTAAAACAGGTGGTGACCATGTTAAAACAGGTGCTGACCATGTTTAAACAGGCAATGACCATGTTAAAACAGGTTGTGAGCATGTTAAACAGGTTGTGACCATGTTAAAACAGGTCCATGTTAAAACAGGTGGTGACCATGTTAAAACAGGTGATGACTATGTTAAAACAGGTCCATGTTAAAACAGGTGCTGACCATGTTAAAACAGGTGGTGACCATGTTAAAACAGGTGCTGACCATGTTTAAACAGGCAATGACCATGTTAAAACAGGTTGTGAGCATGTTAAACAGGATGTGACCATGTTAAAACAGGTCCATGTTAAAACAGGTTGTGACCATGTTAAAACAGGTCCATGTTAAAACAGGTGGTGACCATGTTAAAACAGGTGGTGACCATGTTAAAACAGGTGGTGACTATGTTAAAACAGGTCCATGTTAAAACAGGTGGTGACCATGTTAAAACAGGTGGTGACTATGTTAAAACAGGTCCATGTTAAAACAGGTGCTGACCATGTTAAAACAGGTGGTGACCATGTTAAAACAGGTGGTGACCATGTTAAAACAGGCGGTGACCATGTTAAAACATGTGGTGACCATGTTAAAACAGGTGGTGACCATGTTAAAACAGGTCCATGTTAAAACAGGTCCATGTTAAAACAGGTGCTGACCATGTTAAAACAGGTGCTGACCATGTTAAAACAGGTGCTGACCATGTTAAAACAGGAGCTGACCATGTTAAAACAGGTGGTGACCATGTTAAAACAGGTGGTGACCATGTTAAAACAGGTCCATGTTACAACAAGTGGTGACCATGTTAAAACAGGTGCTGACCATGTTAAAACAGGAGGTGATCATGTTAAAACAGTTGCTGACCATGCTGAAACAGATCCTGATGTTTGATGATGTCATATTCTGTCTGCTCAGGTGAGCGTCTCACCTCGGTCTCGTCACAGACGGAGAAAGTGAAACTCTGGAGGATCTCGACCATGGCCAGTTTGATCATGATCAGGGCGAAGCGCATCCCGATACAGTTCCTGGGCCCCGCCCCAAACGGCATGTACGTGTACGGATCAATAGACTCCTTGTTCTCCTTACTGAACCTGGACAGGGGGAGGGCAGACACATTACACATTGTATTGTAGTTGATTTGTGGTTGTGGTTCAGACACATTACACATTGTATTGTAGTTCATTTGTGGTTGTGCTGTGCTGTTACGTTGTAGCAAAATGTATTAATGATCTTGTGTTTGTATTGTGGTTGTGTTATGGTTATGTTATGGTTGTGTTATGGTTGTATTAAGGTTGTGTTGTGGTTGGATTGTGGTTACGGTGCGTTCCAGTACCTCTCTGGTTTGAACTCCTCAGGGTCAGACCAGATCTCTGGGTCACGGTGGAGGGTCCACGTGGGAACCAGGACAACGCAGTCTTTGGGGATGACAATGCTGTTGATCTCCACCGTCTTCTTGGCGACCCTCTCCAGTCGCGGGGCGACGGGGTACAGTCTCAGAGACTCGTTCAACACACAGTCCAAATAGTCCATCTGCATCAGAGCTTCGTACTGGATTGAAGCCTGCACCGTTGTTACATACAAATCAGTACCTCACCCCATCTGACACCCACACAGTATCTATCTCCTCCTGCAGTTTGGTCATGGTGTGGGGGTTACCTTGTTGGGGAACACAGTATCTATCTCCTACAGCAGTTTGGTCATGGTGTGGAGGTTACCTTGTTGGGGAACACAGTATCTATCTCCTCCTGCAGTTTGGTCATGACGTGGGGATTGGTTGCCAGGTTATAGGCCAGGAAACTCATAGTACTGCTGCTGGTCTCGTAGCCGGCGAAGATGAAGATCATGGCCTGAGACAAGATCTCATGATCAGTCAGTCCTGTGGAGGGAGGGAGAGAGGGAGAGAGAGAGAGAGAGAGAGAGAGAGAGAGAAAGAACGAGAGGGAACAAGATAATTGTTTCTAACAGTAGTTTACAGGTGTGTGTTTGTAACAGCTGTGTGTTTGAAAGAGGTGTGTGTTTGTAACAGTAGCTTACAGGTGTGTGTTTGTATCAGGTGTGTGTTTGTAACAGTAGTTAACAGGTGTGTGTTTGTAACAGGTGTGTGATTGTAACAGTAGTTAACAGGTGTGTGTTTGTAACAGGTGTGTGTTTGTAACAGTAGTTGACAGGTGTGTGTTTGTAACAGTAGATTACAGGTGTGTTTGTGTAACAGTAGTTTACAGGTGTGTGTTTGTAACAGTAGTTAACAGGTGTGTGTTTGTAACAGTAGATTACAGGTGTGTGTTTTTAACAGTAGATTACAGGTGTGTGTCTGTAACAGTAGTTTACAGGTGTGTGTTTATAACAGTAGTTAACAGGTGTGTGTTTGTAACAGGTGTGTGTTTGTAACAGTAGTTTACAGGTGTGTGTTTGTAACAGTAGTTTACAGGTGTGTGTTTGTAACAGGTGTGTGTTTGTAACAATAGTTTACAGGTGTGTGTTTGTAACAGATGTGTGTTTGTAACAGGTGTGTGTTTGTAACAGTAGTTTACAGGTGTGTTTTTGTAACAGTAGTTTACAGGTGTGTGTTTGTAACAGGTGTGTGTTTGTAACAGTAGTTTACAGGTGTGTGTTTGTAACAGGTGTGTGTTTGTAACAGGTGTGTTTTTGTAACAGTAGTTTACAGGTGTGTGTTTGTAACAGGTGTGTGTTTGTAACAGGTGTGTGTTTGTAACAGTAGTTTACAGGTGTGTGTTTGTAACAGGTGTGTGTTTGTAACAGGTGTGTGTTTGTAACAGTAGTTTACAGGTGTGTGTTTGTAACAGTAGTTTACAGGTGTGTGTTTGTAACAGGTGTGTGTTTGTAACAGGTGTGTGTTTGTAACAGCAGTTTACAGGTGTGTTTTTGTAACAGTAGTTTACAGGTGTGTGTTTGTAACAGGTGTGTGTTTGTAACAGTAGTTTACAGGTGTTTGTTTGTAACAGGTGTGTGTTTGTAACAGGTGTACGTTTGTATCAGTAGATTACAGGTGTGTGTTTGTAACAGTAGATTACAGGTGTGTGTTTGTATTCGTAGATTACAGGTGTGTGTTTGTAACAGTAGTTTACAGGTGTGTGTTTGTAACAGTAGTTTACAGGTGTGTGTTTGTAACAGGTGTGTGTTTGTAACAGCAGTTTACAGGTGTATGTTTGTAACAGGTGTGTGCTTGTAACAGTAGATTACTGGTGTGTGTTTGTAACAGTAGTTTACAGGTGTGTGTTTGTTACATTATTATACAGGTGTGTGTTTGTAACAGTAGTTTACAGGTGTTTGTTCGGCAGGTACCTTTAGTCTGTTCCTCTCCTGTCTTTGTGTCACTGCCTTTCTGAGAGTCGATCATCAGCTGTAAGAAATCCACCCGATTCTGGAAGCAGAAAGACATGAGGTCAAATCTGTCCAATCACATCCAACACAAACAGATTCCACTGTATCTGGACCAATCACAACCAACACAAACAGATTCTAATGGATCTCGTCCAATCACAACCAACACAAACAGATTCTAATATGAATGTAGATATTTGGGTCCCAAAAGTAGTCTTTTTAAATTCCAACAAGATATCGATATGGACGTTTCATATTGATGCCCATTACTAGTTACGTAGGTTTTCCTAATCTTAATAAATAAATACAGAATATTCCAATACAAATATAAATGTATAGATGAAAATATCAACATAATCAAATATAAATATAAAACATGTTTACAGTTGAGTTCCCAGTGTCACGTCCAGATTTGATCTTAGCCAGCGAGGCGTAAAAGAAGTCTGTCACCGCAGTCGGGAAGAAAGAAAACTTCATCTTCTCCAAGATAGGACCAGTGAAGGGAAACACAACTGGAGAAGGAGAGGAGGGGAGGAGAAGAGGAGAGGAGGGGAGGAGGAGAGGACAGGAGAGGAGAAGAGGAGAGGAGGAGGGGAGAGGAGAAGAGGAGAGGAGTGGAGGACCAGAGAGGAGAAGAGGAGGGGAGTAGAGGTCGGGAGAGGAGAGGAGAAGAGGAGAAGAGGATGGGAGAGTTGAAGAGAGGAGAAGAGGAGAGGTGAGGAGAGGAGGGGATGATGGGAGAGGAGATGAGGAGAGGTAGAGAGGAAAGTTTTATAGAAAGGTAAACATCTTCATGTGATAAAAAATGACAACTTTGTGTCTGTGTGTGTATGTACGTATACAGTCTCACAGATTAGTAGGAACAGTGGGTTGAACAGGTCAAACTTGAGCATCTTCTTGACGTTGGAGACGAAGGGGTCTGAAGGGTTGTTCAGAGAGTCAATGTCCACACTGAAGGCTGTGCTGGTGACCACGTCCATACTGTAGGGCCCAAAGAACCTGCAACACAACCACAACTACTGACCACCAACCACACAACTACTGACCACACAACTACTGACCACACAACTACTAACAACAATGTCCACACTGAAAGCAGTGCTGGTGACCACGTCCATACTGTAGGGCCCAAAGAACCTACAACACAACCACAATTACACAACTACTGATTACACAACTACTGACCACACAACTACTGACCACACAACCACAATTACACAACTACTGACCACACAACTTACTGACCACCCAACTACTGACCACCCAACTACTGACCACAACCACACAACTACCTACCACAACAACACAACAACTGACCACAGCTACTGACCACAATTACACAACTACTGACCATACAACTAGTGACCACAACTAGAGACCACAACTAGTCACCACCAACTACTGACCACATGAACCGGCCACACCTACTAACCACACACATAATGACCACACCTACTGACCACACACACAATGACCACAAATACTGACCACACACACAATGACTACAAATACTGACCACAACCACACAGCTACTGACCACAACCACATAACTACTGACCACAAAACTACTGACCACACAACTACTGACCACATAACCACTGACCACACAACCATCGACAACACAACTACTGACCACAACTACAGACCACACAACTACCAACCACATCTACTGACCACACAACTACTGACCACACAACTACACAACTACTGACCGCAACTACTGACCACACAACAACTGATCACACAACTACTGACCACACAACTACTGAGCACAACTACTGACCACACAACTACTGACCACACCTACTAACCACAACCACACAACTACTGACCACAACACTGACCACACAACTACTGACCACACAACTACTGACCACAACCACACAACTACTGACCACACAACTATTGACCACAACTACTGACCACAATTACTGACCACAACCACACAACTACTGGCCACACAACTACTGATCACAACTACACAACTACTGACCACAACTACACAACTACTGACCACAACTACACAACTACTGACCACACAACTACTGACCACACAACTACTGACCACACAACTACTGACCACACAACTACTGACCACAACTACTGACCACACAACTACTGACCACACAACTACTGACCACACAACTACACAACTACTGACCACACAACTACTGACCACACAACTACACAACTACTGACCACACAACTACTGACCACACAACTACTGACCACACAACTACTGACCACACAACTACTGACCACAACTACTGACCACACAACTACTGACCACACAACTACTGACCACACAACTACACAACAACTGATCACACAACTACTGACCACACAACTACTGAGCACAACTACTGACCACACAACTACTGACCACACCTACTAACCACAACCACACAACTACTGACCACAACACTGACCACACAACTACTGACCACACAACTACTGACCACAACCACACAACTACTGACCACACAACTATTGACCACAACTACTGACCACAATTACTGACCACAACCACACAACTACTGACCACACAACTACTGATCACAACTACACAACTACTGACCACAACTACACAACTACTGACCACAACTACACAACTACTGACCACACAACTACTGACCACACAACTACTGACCACACAACTACACAACTACTGACCACACAACTACTGACCACACAACTACACAACTACTGACCACACAACTAAATGAAATCAAATGTATTTGTCACCGCCGGTGAACTGTGAAATGCCCTTAAGAATGCAGTTCAAGAACTAGAGTTAAGAAAATATTTACTAAATAAACTGAAGTAAGAAATACAGTTTAGGTGGCAATTTGATTAATTGTTCAGCAGTCTCATGGCTTGCGGCTACGACAGAGCCTGGACTCGAACCAGAATCTCAAGTGGCACAAGGTGAATTACCAGAGGTGTGTGTGTGTGTGTGTGTGTGTGTGTGTGTGTGTGTGTGTGTGTGTGTGTGTGTGTGTGTGTGTGTGTGTGTGTGTGTGTGTGTGTGTGTGTGTGTGTGTGTATTATAATCAAGACTCAGAGTTGTAAGGTGAAAAGCCAGAGGTTAGGAATCAGGACTCACTCCTTCACTTCGATGGTCTGGTCTTTATCTGCTTGCTTCTTCATTCCATTCAGCAGGTTAGCAGAGTGCTGCTTCATGATACCAAACATCTAGAGGAGAGAGAGAGAGAGAGAGGGGGGGAGAGAGAGAGAGAGAGAAAGAGAGAGAGAGAGAGAGAGGTAGAGATAGAGAGAGAGAGAGAGAGAGAGAGAGAGAGAGAGAGAGAGAGAGAGAGAGAGAGAGAGAGAGAGAGAGAGAGAGAGAGAGAGAGAGAGAGAGAGTGGGAGAGAGAGAGAGAGAAAGAGAGAGAGAGGGTGGAGGTAGAGAGAGAGGGAGAGAGGGAGAGAGGTAGAGAGAGGGTAGAGGTAGAGAGAGAGAGAGAGAGAGAGAGAGGTAGAGATAGAGAGGTGGAGAAAGAGGTAGAGAGAGAGAGAGAGATGGAAAGAATTAATATAAAACAGAGCAAACTAGAACGCTATTTGGCCCTAAACAGAGACTACACAGTGGCATAACCTGGCCTGACCACTGTGACTGCCCCAAACTTAAGGATGGCTTTGACTATGTACAGACTCAGTGAGCATAGCCTTGCTATTGAGAAAGGCTGTCGTAGGCAGACCTGGCTCTCAAGAGAAGACAGGCTATGTGCTCACTACCCACAAAATGAGGTGGAAACTGAGCTGCACTTCCTAAACTCCTGCACAATATATGACCATATTAAAGACACATATTTCCCTCAGATTACACAGATACACAAATAATTTGAAAACAAGCACGATTTTGATCTACTGTATGAAATACATCCTGCCATCACAGCAGCAAGATTTTGAGACAGAGAGAGAGAGAGAGAGAGTGAATACTTTCCGAATGCACTGTATATACTGTTTCTAGTCAAGGCTAGTTATTGCTGTATATACATTTAAACTCAGTTTTTCACAATTCCTGACATTTAATCCAAGTAAAAATTCCCTGTCTTAGGTCAGTTAGGATCACCACTTCATTTTAAGAATGTGAAATGTCAGAATAACAGTAGAGAGAATTATTTATTTCAGCTTTTCTTTCTTTCATCACATTCCCAGTGGGTCAGAAGTTTACATTACACTTAATTAGAATTCGGTTGCATTGCCTTTAAATTGTTTAACTTGGGTCAAACATTTCGGGTGGCCTTCCACAAGCTTCCCGCAATACGTTGGGTGAATTTTGACCCATTCCTCCTGACAGAGCTGGTGTAAAGTAAGTCAGGTTTGTAAGGCCTCCTTGCTCGCGCTTTTTCAGTTCTGCCAAGTAGAGAGAATTATTTTATTTCATCTTTTATTTATTTCTGGGTCAGAAATGGGGTCATTGTCCATTTGGAATAGCAAGCATTAACTTTCTGATTGATGTCTTGAGATGTTGCTTCAATATATCCACATCATGTTTGTTCCTCATGGTGCCATCGATTTTGTGAAGTGCACCAGTCCCTCATGCAGCAAAGCACCCCCACAACATGATACTGCCACCCCCCGTGCTTCACAGTTGGGATGGTGTTCTTCGGCTTGCAAGCCTCCCCCTTTTTCCTTCAAACATAATGATGGTCATTATGGCCAAAACAGTTCTATTTTTGTTTAATCAGACCAGAGGATATTTCTCTAAAAGTACAACCTTTGTCCCCCATGTACAGTTTCAAACCATGGTCTGGCATTTTTTGGGCCGTTTTGGAGCAGTTGCTTCTTCCTTGCTGAGCGGCCTTTCAGGTTATGTCGATTTAGCACACCTTTTACTGTGGATATAGATACTTTTGCACCTGTTTCCTCCGGCATCTTCACAGGGTCCTTTGCTGTTGTTCTAGGCTTGATTTGCACCAAATTGTGATCATCTCTAGGAGACAGAACGTGTCTCCATCCTGAGCGGTATGAAGGCTGCGTGTTTAAGTTTAACATGTTTAATTAACATGACATCATTTTCTGGAATTTTCTGTTTCAAGGCACAGTCAACTTAGTGAATGTGAAGTTCTGACCCACTGGAATTGTGGTACAGTGAATTATACAAGTGAAATAATCTGTCTGTAAACAATTGTTGGAAAAATTACTTGTGTCATGCACAAAGTAGATGTCCTAACCGACTTGAGAAAACTATAGTCTGTGAACAAGAAATTTGTAGATTGGTTGAAAAACTAGTTTTAACTTCACTGGGTGGCAGTATTTTGACATCCGCATGCAAAGCGAGGCCAAAGTAAACTGCCTGTTACTCAGGCACAGAAGCATATAATTGGTAGATTTGGATAGAATACACGCTAAAGTTTCCAAAACATAATGTCTGTGAGTATAGAATAACTGATATGGCAGGTGAAAAAAACAGAGAATTTCACTGGATGTTGGTCAGCTGGGACTCCTACCATCCCACGTCCCCCAGAGATGTTCATGACTCCAACCTAAGTGCATGTAAACTTCCAACTTCAACTGTATACAATTCTATCCATGTATTCTACAGATTTGCTATATATTCTATCAACATAATGTCCATAATGTCTATACATCACATTAGGGGAGGCAGGTAACCTAGTGGTTAGGACGTTGGACTAGTAACCGGAAGGTTGCTAGATCGAATCCCCGAGCTGACAAGGTACAAATCAGTTGTTCTGCCACTAAAAACAAGACAGTTAACCCACTGTTCCTACACCGTCATTGTAAATAAGAATTTGTTCATAACTAACTTGCCTAGTTAAATAAAGGTAAAATCAATTTTAAAAATATATACTTATATATATAATTTTATACTGCAGACTTCGACGTTGCTCATCCTAATAATTATATATTTCTTAATTCCATTATTTTACTTTTAGACTTGTGTGTATCGTTGTGTCTTGTTTGATATTACTGCACTGTTGGAGCCAGGAACAGAAACATTTCACTACACCCATAACTGCTAAATATGTGTTTGTGACTAATACAATTTGATTTGATTTAGGTTTGAGTTCATAACAAGCTATAAAGACTTAGTAAACAGTTTATAACAAGCTATAATGAGTTTATAGAGTTTATAACAAGCTATAAAGCATTTATAACAAGTTGATAAAGCAGAAAGGGAGAGATGGAGGGATGGTTCTACCTCTTTCAGTCGTCCAGAGGTAAAGGAAGGTGAGAGGACACTGCGGATCCGTCTCCATGCATCGTCCTCGGCAACGAACAACGAATCAAACATCTCGCCGTTCAGACGTAAGTTCTAAAACATGGAGGACAGTTATAATGATAACACGTGTTAATTATATGATTGAATAATGATAACCGTATTTACATAATATTCACACTACTTTAAAATGTATGAATAATGAATGCCACAAATAATGAATAAATAATATCAGTCATAATGTTAGGATTATAATTATTCAGATTATTATTAGGGGATGTGTGTGTGTGTGTGTGTGTGTGTGTGTGTGTGTGTGTGTGTGTGTGTGTGTGTGTGTGTGTCTCACCCTGCGGTTGGTGAAGATGTTGTAACACTCTTTAATCAGGATGGTCTTGATCATGCTTTTGTCCATGATACACAGAGCAGGCTGCCTCCCATCATAGATCCTTCACAGAGGAGAAACACACACCTGGCTTTAACCACTATATATACACACCTACATGGTACAGACTGCCTCCCATCATAGATCCTTCACAGAGGAGAAACACACACCTGGCTTTAACCACTATATATACACACCTACATGGTACAGACTGCCTCCCATCATAGATCCTTCACAGAGGAGAAACACACACCTGGCTTTAACCACTATATATACACACCTACATGGTACAGACTGCCTCCCATCATAGATCCTTCACAGAGGAGAAACACACACCTGGCTTTAACCACTATATATACACACCTACATGGTACAGACTGCCTCCCATCATAGATCCTTCACAGAGGAGAAACACACACCTGGCTTTAACCACTATATATACACCTACATTATACACAGAACAGGCTGCCTCCCATCATAGATCCTTTGTGAGAAAAAAATATCTTTGACACTTCTTTGTTTTCTCAATGACATTGTAATGTTGGACAGGTAAGCCTAGTAACTGAATGTAATCAGATTACGGTACTGAGTTTGGGGTAATGTTGGACAGGTAAAACTAGTAACTGAATGTAATCAGATTACGGTACTGAGTTTGGGGTAATGTTGGACAGGTAAAACTAGTAACTGAATGTAATCAGATTACGGTACTGAGTTTGGGTTAATGTTGGACAGGTAAAACTAGTAACTGAATGTAATCAGATTACGGTACTGAGTTTGGGGTAATGTTGGACAGGTAAAACTAGTAACGGATTACATTTAGAAAGTAACCATGGAAACCGACACATTTAACCACCTCTTATAAAACTACAAAGAAAACATTAGTCGGGTTGTTGTTGATATTATTACTATCATTCCTCATTATCACATGACAGCTCCAGCAGGTGATGAATTGAAAAAGCATAGTACAGTTGTGAGTCATCCTAGTACGGTACAGCCAACTGAACTCACCCCCAGATTCTCCCGTACTTCTGAAAGCACTCTGTGTCAAAGTTAGTGAAACCCTGCAGAGAGAAAGAGAGAGAGAGAGAGAGAGAGAGAGAGAGAGAGAGAGAGAGAGAGAGAGAGAGAGAGATATAGAGAGAGCGAGAGAGAGAAGAAACAGCTGATTCATGCCCTAGGAGGTCGTGTAGGTGTGTCCTATAGCTGAACAGAGAACACACCTGAAATAGGTGAGGGTTGAGGAGGGTTTGTTATTTTATATGGTCCCCAGGGTCAATAATACAACTTCTAGACTGATCAAATCTCATATAACCTTTCATTTATCTATTGTTAAAACAACCGGCTAGTCCTCTTTTTCCTTCTCAATGCATTGCTTTACATGGGGGGAAATAACACTGTTTTTTAAAATATGAGAGAGATATTTATTCTGAATGGGTACTAACCTTTCTATACTCCAACATTGTGCCAAAGTAAGGTAGGGGTTTGGGACCAGGGATACCCATCTTAGTGAATACACCATAGGGCCAGTACCCGTACCTGTACACACACACACACACGCGCACACACACACACACACACACACACGTTAACTATCAGTATGTTCTTGAGAATTATACAATATATATCTTATCTTGCATTGTTGGAAAATGACCCCTCAATAAGCATTTCACTGTTAGTCTACACCTTTTAACTACGATAAATGTGACAAATAACATTTGATTTGATGTAAGTCCTTACACTACAATGAGGGTGATGAGGAGGGCCAGGAGGGTCCAGGTCTCAGCGGAGAAGTATGGTAGAAAACTCATTATCTTTCCTCCGGTTCGGCTCCCTGCTGCTTCTGAAAACAAAGGCTCTGTTTTCTCTCAGACTCGTTCGAGTTCACTTCTCCGATGGTCTGTCAGGTTTTGAGTTGTTTTTTCTGTCCGGTTCTAGTTTGGTTCTTCTGTGCACACGGTAGATCTCAACTACCGACCACTGCTCTTCTCCGTACTATGTTTGAGACCGTACAAGTTATTATTGTATCCTGTCGGAAAAGCACCTGTGTGATGCTAGCTAGTATAAGGATGAGCAACAATGGAATTTGCGTTTCGCCTTCAAAATAAAAGTCCCATACTGAAACTGATGCAAACGGATAAAAATAGTGGATATAATGACATATTTGGACAAGATAATGCTGAACAGGGTTGGAATGTTGTTATATGAATTAAACAAAAGACAATGAGTAGTTAATTTAACACACGAAAAATAGTTGAAGTCCCATTGTGGCTGTATTAGAATTGCATTGAGACAGACTTCTATTGCACTGTACAGCGTAACCTCTGGATCTTGGGTCCATGAAATGTGAAGAGTTACCCAAATATTGGCGTCGTAGCTCTAATTGCAGGACTTTACCTGTGGGAAATCACCTCAGAATTACATAGGTAAGGCTGTACATTAAAATATGAGGCCAGGCGATTTCCCACAGTTAAAGTCCTGCAATAAGAGCTGCGATGCTAATATTTGTCTAAACTCTTTATAATTGTAATCTGTGGGTGTCAATGAGTAGGCTGGTACCCCCTGTTATGAACCCAGGATCCATAAGGCTGGTACGATAAGTCATGAACCCAGGATCCATAAGGCTGGTGCGATAAGTCATGAACCCAAGACCCATAAGGCTGGTACCCCATGATCCAGGCTGTACGTTGAAGGTATGTTGCAGTCCTGAAAACTATACAGTGCAATTTCAACAAATGTTTTGTGGTGTCAAATTAACTAATTATTGTTTACGTTGAGTTTATATAACATATTCCAAACTTGTTCAGCTGTTTTATAAAAATAGTTGATTTTTACGAAATTCTGAGATACATTTTGTGATGTTTCTTTTCACGTTAATTTCATGTAAAGCAATAAAAAGTCATATGTGCTCAGTGATTGGCCGATTTTAAGCAGAATACATTTTGGGCCCTTTGCCACGGTAATAATTGGTCAAAATTACGAAGCCGCTTTTGATTGGATCATTTTATGCACTAATGGTGAGAGGATTGGTCAAAATTGCGAGCACTCGCGCAATATGCACTGATTGGTTGATTTGGCATTGAATTGTGCGATCTTGGACACCTGGAGGGACTGATTATATTGTCCAATCGTGTCACGATTCCACAATTTATATCCGTTTCAATGGGCAACTTTTATTTTGAACCCGAACAGCCGATTCTACTATTGTTGTAAAATGTTGTTCAACACACACGCAATAAGGAGATAGGAGGGAGACTGTGTGAGAGGTGAAAGTGAAGCAGGGAGGGATGGTGAATGATTGACAGAGAGAGCAGGGGCAGATTCATTACGGAAAACAGTTTAACGTTTAAGAACTAAAAGGAAGCACAGAGCAAAATGAGAGTTTCTACTGGGATAAACTCAGGTATGTCTCTCCATCTCCAAGGATCCTAAATAAGGCCATATATTACATTTAAAAAATGTATTAAACTAGATGGCACTAGGAGTATGATGTAAGATGTGATCCTGTTGTTCCAATGAGCTGCAAGATTATCTCTGATTCAAAATGTTTTTCTGATTCCTTTCTTTCCTCAAAAGGTGCTGAACAGACTCTGCCCTTGGAAGGGAGAGGGCTAGTACTCGGATCCAGGAACCGGATTGCATGTACGTGACACATGGCATTGGTTCTGGGTCAGAACCAGAAATGGTTTTTAATTTGAGCTGATCACTGTTTGTTTAGTATCGGAATATGAAGGTGAACTTCGCTCTGTGTGAAGGAGGTGAACTTTGCTCTATGTGAAGGATGTGAACTTTGCTCTATGTGAAGGATGTGAACTTTGCTCTGTGTGAAGGAGGTGAACTTTATTCTGTGTGAAGGAGGTGAACTTTGCTCTGTGTGAAGGAGGTGAACTTTGCTCTATGTGAATGGGGTGAACTTTATTCTGTGTGAAGGAGGTGAACTTTGCTCTATTTGAAGGGGGTGAACTTTATTCTGTGTGTAGGAGGTGAACTTTGCTCTATGTGAAGGGGGTGAACTTCGCGACCAGAGATTATCTGCACTGTTTTTATGAATGCAGAAAGTACAAGAGCTGTAAAATGTGGAAAGTGGATTAATAGTTTGTAATGGGTTATGTATTTACATCCAACGGCCACACAGGGGCGGTATTGGGATCTGAAAAGAAACGTGTGTGGATGACCAAGTCGTAACACTACAATTAGGCCTAGCTGAATGAATTTATAAATACAGTATGACTTGATAAATAACACAAATCAATCTATATTGATCGTTCTCATGTATATTTGTGTGTGTTTGTGTCTTAAGATTTGTCTTATGAATGTTAATAAATACACAGACGACCTTGTTCATTAGTGTGATGATTTTATTGGTTTGTGATGATTAAAGTGAAAACCAAGCAGCTGCAGGGATCATCTCAACAGACAGTAAAGATTCTATTTTGGAATGACCATTTTTGAATCATATTATTTTTGAATCATATCATATTATATTAAGTAGCCTATTGAATCCCACCCTGAATATTCAGTAGCCCATAGCAGGGTTAGGATAAGGACTGAATATTCAGTAGCCGATCGACAGATAGATAGATCGATAGATAGATAGATAGATAGATAGATAGATAGAGAGGCAGTTGAACAAAAATGTTTCATGAGCTGAAATAAAAGATACCAGAAATTTTCATTAGCGGGGTGAGGGGGCTTGCGGAGGAGTTTTTCTGTCTGTAGTAAAGCCCTTTTGTGTGGGGGGGGGGAAAGAGAGAGAGAGGGGGAAGAGAGAGAGAGGGAAGAGAGAGAGAGAGAGAGAGAGTTACTCCAGGGTAGGGTGCTCCTGCATTTGGTCACGTTGTTGGACTCTTCAGAGTGGTAGCGGTGGTGTTGCTAGGGGTGTTTCTACGGGCCTCCAGCCTCAGTTTGATTGGTCGTTTTGGCATCAGCAGACCCTGGTTGTCCATCTCCAGAGGGATCTATAGAGATTAAAATAACAGAACATAACCCTGGTTGTCCATCTCCAACAGGATCTATAGAGAATAACAGACCATGTTAAACCAGGTGCTGACCATGTTAAAACAGGTGGTGACCATGTTAAACAGGTGCTGACCATGTTAAACAGGTGGTGACCATGTTAAAACAGGTGGTGACCATGTTAAAACAGGAGGTGACCATGATAAAACAGGAGGTGACCATGTAAAACAGGAGGTGACCATGTTAAACAGGTGGTGACCATGTTAAAACAGGTGGTGACGATGTTAAAACAGGTCCATGTTAAAACAGGTGCTGACCATGTTAAAACAGGTGGTGACCATGTTAAAACAGGTCCATGTTAAAACAGGTGCTGACCATGTTAAAACAGGCGCTGACCATGTTAAAACAGGTGGTGACCATGTTAAAACAGGTGGTGACCATGTTAAAACAGGTGGTGACCATGTTAAAACAGGTGCTGACCATGTTAAAACAATTGCTGACCATGTTAAAACAGGTGGTGACCATGTTAAAACAGGTGCTGACCATGTTAAAACAGGTGGTGACCATGTAAAACGGGTGCTGACCATGTTAAAACAGGTGGTGACCATGTTAAAATAGGTCCATGTTAAAACAGGAGGTGACCATGTTAAAACAGGTGCTGATGATGTTAAAACAGTTGCTGACCATGTTAGAACAGGTGGTGACATTGTTAGAACAGGTGCTGACCATGTTAAAACAGGTGGTGACCATGTTAAAACAGGTCCATGTTAAAACAGGTGCTGACAATGTTAAAACAGGTGCTGACCATGTTAAACAGTTGCTGACCATGTTAAACAGTTGCTGACCATGTTAGAACAGGTGGTGACATTGTTAGAACAGGAGCTGACCATGTTAGAACAGGTGGTGACCATGTTAAAACAGGTCCATGTTAAAACAGGTGCTGACAATGTTAAAACAGGTGCTGACCATGTTAAACAGATGGTGACCATGTTAAAACAGGTGATGACCATATTAAAACAGTTGGCGACCATGTTAAAACAGGTGCTGACACATTTAAAACAGGTGCTCACCATTTTAAAACAGGTGGTGACCATGTTAAAACAGGCGGTGACCATGTTAAAACAGGTCCATGTTGAAACAGGTGATGACCATGTTAAAACAGGTGGTGACCATGTTAAAACAGGTCCATGTTAAAACAGGTGATGACCATGTTAAAACAGGTGGTGACCATGTAAAAACAGGTGGTGACCATGTAAAACATGTGGTGACCATGTAAAAACAGGTGGTGACCATGTTAAAACATGTCCATGTTAAAACAGGTGGTGACCATGTTAAAACAGGTCCATGTTAAAACAGGTCCATATTAAAACAGGTGGTGACCATGTAAAACAGGTCCATGTTAAAACAGGTCCATGTTAAAACAGGTGGTAACCATGTTTAAACAGGTGGTGACCATGTTAAAACAGGTGGTGACCATGTTAAAACATGTGGTGATTATGTTAAACAGGTGGAGACCATGTTTAAACAGGTGGTGGCCATGTAAAAACAGGTGGTGACCATGTAAAAACAGGTGGTGAACATGTTAAAACAGGTCCATGTTAAAACAGGTGGTGACCATGTAAAAACAGGTGGTGACCATTTTAAAACAGGTGCTGACCATGTTAAAACAGGTCCATGTTAAAACAGGTGGTGACCATGTTAAAACAGGTGGTGACCATGTTAAAACAGGTGGTGACCATGTTAAAACAGGTGGTGACCATGTTAAAACAGGTCCATGTTAAAACAGGTGCTGACAATGTTAAAACAGGTGCTGACCATGTTAAACAGATGGTGACCATGTTAAAACAGGTGATGACCATATTAAAACAGTTGGCGACCATGTTAAAACAGGTGCTGACACATTTAAAACAGGTGCTCACCATTTTAAAACAGGTGGTGACCATGTTAAAACAGGCGGTGACCATGTTAAAACAGGTCCATGTTGAAACAGGTGATGACCATGTTAAAACAGGTGGTGACCATGTTAAAACAGGTCCATGTTAAAACAGGTGATGACCATGTTAAAACAGGTGGTGACCATGTAAAAACAGGTGGTGACCATGTAAAACATGTGGTGACCATGTAAAAACAGGTGGTGACCATGTTAAAACATGTCCATGTTAAAACAGGTGGTGACCATGTAAAAACTGGTGGTGACCAATTTAAAACAGGTGCTGACCATGTTAAAACAGGTCCATGTTAAAACAGGTGGTGACCATGTTAAAACAGGTGCTGACCATTTTAAAACAGGTGCTGACCATGTTAAAACAGGTCCATGTTAAAACAGGTGCTGACCATGTTAAAACAGGTCCATGTTAAAACAGATGGTGACCATGTTAAAACAGGTCCATGTTAAAACAGGTCCATATTAAAACAGGTGGTGACCATGTAAAACAGGTCCATGTTAAAACAGGTCCATGTTAAAACAGGTGGTAACCATGTTTAAACAGGTGGTGACCATGTTAAAACAGGTGGTGACCATGTTAAAACATGTGGTGATTATGTTAAACAGGTGGAGACCATGTTTAAACAGGTGGTGGCCATGTAAAAACAAGTGGTGACCATGTAAAAACAGGTGGTGACCATGTTAAAACAGGTCCATGTTAAAACAGGTGGTGACCATGTAAAAACAGGTGGTGACCATTTTAAAACAGGTGCTGACCATGTTAAAACAGGTCCATGTTAAAACAGGTGGTGACCATGTTAAAACAGGTGCTGACCATGTTAAAACAGGTGGTGACCATGTTAAAACAGGTGGTGACCATGTTAAAACAGGTGCTGACCATGTTAAAACAGGTGCTGACCATGTTAAAACAGGTTGTGACCATGTTAAAACAGGTGCTGACCATGTTAAAACAGGTGGTGACCATGTTAACACAGGTGGTGACCATGTTAACACAGGTGGTGACCATGTAAAACGGGTGCTGACCATGTTAAAACAGGTGGTGACCATGTTAAAACAGGTGCTGACCATGTTAAACAGATGGTGACCATGTTAAAACAGGTGATGACCATATTAAAACAGTTGGCGACCATGTTAAAACAGGTGCTGACCATTTTAAAACAGGTGCTGACCATTTTAAAACAGGTGGTGACCATGTTAAAACAGGCGGTGACCATGTTAAAACAGGTCCATGTTGAAACAGGTGATGACCATGTTAAAACAGGTGGTGACCATGTTAAAACAGGTGGTGACCATGTAAAACATGTGGTGACCATGTTAAAACAGGTGGTGACCATGTAAAAACAGGTGGTGACCATGTTAACACAGGTGGTGACCATGTAAAACGGGTGCTGACCATGTTAAAACAGGTGGTGACCATGTTAAAATAGGTCCATGTTAAAACAGGAGGTGACCATGTTAAAACAGGTGCTGATGATGTTAAAACAGTTGCTGACCATGTTAGAACAGGTGGTGACATTGTTAGAACAGGTGCTGACCATGTTAAAACAGGTGGTGACCATGTTAAAAAAGGTCCATGTTAAAACAGGTGCTGACAATGTTAAAACAGGTGCTGACCATGTTAAACAGTTGCTGACCATGTTAGAACAGGTGATGACCATATTAAAACAGTTGGCGACCATGTTAAAACAGGTGCTGACCATTTTAAAACAGGTGCTGACCATTTTAAAACAGGTGGTGACCATGTTAAAACAGGTCCATGTTGAAACAGGTGATGACCATGTTAAAACAGGTGGTGACCATGTTAAAACAGGTGGTGACCATGTAAAACATGTGGTGACCATGTTAAAACAGGTGGTGACCATGTAAAAACAGGTGGTGACCATGTAAAAACAGGTGGTGACCATGTAAAAACAGGTGGTGACCATGTTAAAACATGTCCATGTTAAAACAGGTGGTGACCATGTAAAAACAGGTGGTGACCAATTTAAAACAGGTGCTGACCATGTTAAAACAGGTCCATGTTAAAACAGGTGGTGACCATGTTAAAACAGGTGCTGACCATTTTAAAACAGGTGCTGACCATGTTAAAACAGGTCCATGTTAAAACAGGTGCTGACCATGTTAAAACAGGTCCATGTTAAAACAGGTGGTGACCATGTTAAAACAGGTCCATATTAAAACAGGTGGTGACCATGTAAAACAGGTCCATGTTAAAACAGGTCCATGTTAAAACAGGTGGTAACCATGTTTAAACAGGTGGTGACCATGTTAAAACAGGTGGTGACCATGTTAAAACATGTGGTGATTATGTTAAACAGGTGGTGACCATGTTTAAACAGGTGGTGGCCATGTTAAACAGGTGGTGACCATGTTTAAACAGGTGGTGGCCATGTTAAACAGGTGGTGACCATGTTAAAACAGGTGCTGACCATGTTAAAACAGGTGCTGACCATTTTAAAACAGGTGGTGACCATGTAAAAACAGGTGGTGACCATGTTAAAACAGGTGGTGACCATGTTAAATCAGGTGACCATGTAAAACAGGTGGTGACCATGTTAAATCAGGTGACCATGTAAAACAGGTGGTGACCATGTTAAAACAGATGCTGACCATGTTAAAACAGGTGCATGTTAAAACAGGTGCTGACCATGTTAAAACAGGTGGTGACCATGTAAAAACAAGTGGTGACCATGTTAAAACAAGTGGTGACCATGTAAAACAGGTGGTGACCATGTTAAAACAGGTCCATGTTAAAACAGGTGGTGACCATGTAAAACCAGGTGGTGACCATGTTAAAACAGGTCCATGTTAAACCAGGTGGTGACCATGTTAAAACAGGTGGTGACCATGTTAAAACAGCTGGTGACCATGTAAAACAGGTGGTGACCATGTTAAACAGGTGGTGACCATGTTAAAACAGGTGGTGACCATGTTAAAACAGGAGGTGATCATGTTAAAACAGGTGGTGACCATGCTGAAACAGATACTGATGTTTGATGATGTCATATTCTGTCTGCTCAGGTGAGCGTCTCACCTCGGTCTCGTCGCAGACGGAGAAAGTGAAACTCTGGAGGATCTCGACCATGGCCAGTTTGATCATGATCAGGGCGAAGCGCATCCCGATACAGTTCCTGGGCCCCGCCCCAAATGGCATGTATGTGTACGGATCAATAGACTCCTTGTTCTCCTTACTGAACCTGGACAGGGGGAGGGCAGACACATTACACATTGTATCGTAGTTGATTTGTGGTTGTGTTATTGTTGTACTGTGTTTGTATTGTGGTTGTGTTATGGTTATGTTATGGTTGTGTTATGGTTGTATTAAGGTTGTGTTGTGGTTGGATTGTGGTTACGGTGCGGTCCAGTACCTCTCTGGTTTGAACTCGTCAGGGTCGGACCAGATCTCTGGGTCACGATGGAGGGTCCACGTGGGAACCAGGACAACGCAGTCTTTGGGGATGACGATGCCGTTGATCTCCACCGTCTTCTTGGCGACCCTCTCCAGTCGCGGGGCGATGGGGTACAGTCTCAGAGACTCGTTCAACACACAGTCCAAATAGTCCATCTGCATCAGAGCTTCGTACTGGATTGGAGCCTGCACCGGGGTTACACACACATCAGTAACTCACCCCATCTGACACCGGGGTTACACACACATCAGTACCTCACCGCATCTGGCACCCACACTATCTATCTCCTCCTGCAGTTTGGTCATGGTGTGGGGGTTACCTTGTTGGAGAACACAGTATCTATCTCCTCCTGCAGTTTGGTCATGGTGTGGGGGTTACCTTGTT
The DNA here is from genome assembly GCF_045791955.1 of Oncorhynchus clarkii lewisi. Taxonomy (NCBI): domain Eukaryota; kingdom Metazoa; phylum Chordata; class Actinopteri; order Salmoniformes; family Salmonidae; genus Oncorhynchus; species Oncorhynchus clarkii. The sequence continues at coordinate 4,710,699 of NC_092163.1, forward strand.
GGAGAACACAGTATCTACCTCCTCCTGCAGTTTGGTCATGGTGTGGGGGTTACCTTGTTGGGGAACACAGTATCTATCTCCTCCTGCAGTTTGGTCATGACATGGTGGTTGGTTGCCAAGTTATAGGCCAGGAAACTCATAGTACTGCTGCTGGTCTCGTAGCCGGCGAAGATGAAGATCATGGCCTGAGACAAGATCTCATGATCAGTCAGTCCTGTGGAGGGAGAGAGAGAGAGGAAAGGAGAGAGAGAGAGGAAAGGAGAGAGAGAGAGAGAGAGAGGAAAGGAGAGAGAGAGAGGAAAGGAGAGAGAGAGAGATTCCAGGTGTGTGTCTCAGTAGTTTACAGGTGTATGTTTGTAACAGGTGTGTGTTTGTAACAGTAGTTTACAGGTGTATGTTTGTAACAGGTGTGTGTTTGTAACAATAGTTTACAGGTGTGTGTTTTTAACAGTAGATTACAGGTGTGTGTTTGTAACAGTAGTTTACAGGTGTGTGTTTGTAACAGTAGTTTACAGGTGTGTGTTTGTAACAGTAGTTTACAGGTGTGTGTTTGTAACAGTAGTTTACAGGTGTATGTTTGTAACAGGTGTGTGTTTGTAACAGTAGTTTACATGTGTGTGTTTGTAACAGTAGATTACAGGTGTGTGTTTGTAACAATAGTTTACAGGTGTGTGTTTGTAACAGTAGGTTACAGGTGTGTGTTTGTAACAGTAGTTTACAGGAAAGTGTGTTTGTAACAGTAGATTACAGGTGTGTGTTTGTATCAGGTGTGTGTTTGTAACAGTAGATTACGGGTGTGTGTTTGTAACAATAGCTTCCAGGTGTTTGTTCGGCAGGTACCTTTAGTCTGTTCCTCTCCTGTCTTTGTGTCACTGCCTTTCTGAGAGTCGATCATCAGCTGTAAGAAATCCACCCGATTCTGGAAGCAGAAAGACATGAGGTCAAATCTGTCCAATCACATCCAACACAAACAGATTCCACTGTATCTGGACCAATCACAACCAACACAAACAGATTCTAATGGATCCCGTCCAATCACAACCAACATAAACAGATTCTAATATGAATGTAGATATTAGGGTCCCAATAATAGTCTTTTTAAATTCCAACAAGATATCGATATGGACGTTTCATATTGATGTCCATTACTAGTTACGGAGGTTTTCCTAATCTTAATAAATAAATACAGAATATTCCAATACAAATATAAATGTATAGATGAAAATATCAACATAATCAAATATAAATATAAAACATGTTTACAGTTGAGTTCCCAGTGTCACGTCCAGATTTGATCTTAGCCAGCGAGGCGTAAAAGAAGTCTGTCACCGCAGTCGGGAAGAAAGAAAACTTCATCTTCTCCAAGATAGGACCAGTGAAGGGAAACACAACTGGAGAAGGAGAGGAGGGGAGGAGAAGAGGAGAGGAGGGGAGGGGAGGAGAGGAATGGAGGGGAGGGCGGGAGAGGAGGAGAGGAACGTTTTACAGAAAGTTTTAGTTTAGTTTATTAATTTGACCATTTAAAAAAACAAGCACACATAAAACTTGAAAAAGCCATACATGCACATGAGTAAAATCATGGAGGATAACAGACAATTCATTCTGTGACTTATTTCCATTGTTAGATCATGGAGGATAACAAACAATACATTCTAGGACTTATTTCCATTGTTAAATCATGGAGGATAACACACTATAAAGTCTGGGACTTATTTCCATTGTGTTCCTCTTCAGACAAGATGACTAGACAAGATCCAACACGGTATGGCTGAGAAATAATCAAACAAAAACAGAGAAGAAGAACATCAATCTCATCAAAAACAGAGAAGAAGAACATCAATCTGATCAAAAACAGAGAAGAAGAACATCAATCTCATCAAAAACAGAGAAGAAGAACATCTATCTGTTCAAAAACAGAGAAGAAGAACATCAATCTCATCAAAAACAGAGAAGAAGAACATCTATCTGATCAAAAACAGAGAAGAAGAACATCTGTCTCATCAAAAACAGAGAAGAAGAACATCTGTCTCACCAAAAACAGAGAAGAAGAACATCTATCTCATCATTCCAGTTACATCATAGGGGTTATTCATATGGGCACAGAGGACATCAAACATATTTTTACTTTGTTTATAAAGCTGTCCAGAGAGGACGTTGTATTTATAGGCAGAGGCAACTCATTCCATTCTGAGGCTCCAGTATACAAGAAAGTACCTTTCCCAGCATTACTCCTGAACCTGTATAAGCACACATCAGCAACACCTGATCTATTGTGCATCCACGAGGAAAATAGTCACTTACAGTGCCTTGCGAAAGTATTCGGCCCCCTTGAACTTTGCGACCTTTTGCCACATTTCAGGCTTCAAACATAAAGATATAAAACTGTCTTTTTTTGTGAAGAATCAACAACAAGTGGGACACAATCATGAAGTGGAACGACATTTATTGGATATTTCAAACTTTTTTAACAAATCAAAAACTGAAAAATTGGGCGTGCAAAATTATTCGGCCCCTTTACTTTCAGTGCAGCAAACTCTCTCCAGAAGTTCAGTGAGGATCTCTGAATGATCCAATGTTGACCTAAATGACTAATGATGATAAATACAATCCACCTGTGTGTAATCAAGTCTCCGTATAAATGCACCTGCACTGTGATAGTCTCAGAGGTCCGTTAAAAGCGCAGAGAGCATCATGAAGAACAAGGAACACACCAGGCAGGTCCGAGATACTGTTGTGAAGAAGTTTAAAGCCGGATTTGGATACAAAAATATTTCCCAAGCTTTAAACATCCCAAGGAGCACTGTGCAAGCGATAATATTGAAATGGAAGGAGTATCAGACCACTGCAAATCTACCAAGACCTGGCCGTCCCTCTAAACTTTCAACTCATACAAGGAGAAGACTGATCAGAGATGCAGCCAAGAGGCCCATGATCACTCTGGATGAACTGCAGAGATCTACAGCTGAGGTGGGAGACTCTGTCCATAGGACAACAATCAGTCGTATATTGCACAAATCTGGCCTTTATGGAAGAGTGGCAAGAAGAAAGCCATTTCTTAAAGATATCCATAAAAAGTGTCGTTTAAAGTTTGCCACAAGCCACCTGGGAGACACACCAAACATGTGGAATAAGGTGCTCTGGTCAGATGAAACCAAAATTGAACTTTTTGGCAACAATGCAAAACGTTATGTTTGGCGTAAAAGCAACACAGCTCATCACCCTGAACACACCATCCCCACTGTCAAACATGGTGGTGGCAGCATCATTTGGGCCTGCTTTTCTTCAGCAGGGACAGGGAAGATGGTTAAAATTGATAGGAAGATGGATGGAGCCAAATACAGGACCATTCTGGAAGAAAACCTGATGGAGTCTGCAAAAGACCTGAGACTGGGACGGATATTTGTCTTCCAACAAGATAATGATAAAAAACATAAAGCAAAATCTACAATGGAATGGTTCAAAAATAAACATATCCAGGTGTTAGAATGGCCAAGTCAAAGTCCACACCTGAATCCAATCGAGAATCTGTGGAAAGAACTGAAAACTGCTGTTCACAAACGCTCTCCATCCAACCTCACTGAGCTCGAGCTGTTTTGCAAGGAGGAATGGGAAAACATTTCAGTCTCTCGATGTGCAAAACTGATAGAGACATACCCCAAGCGACTTACAGCTGTAATCGCAGCAAAAGGTGGCGCTACAAAGTATTAACTTAAGGGGGCTGAATAATTTTGCACGCCCAATTTTTCGATTAGTTAAAAAAAGTTTGAAATATCCAATAGATGTCGTTCCACTTCATGATTGTGTCCCACTTGTTGTTGATTCTTCACAAAAAGATACAGTTTTATATCTTTATGTTTGAAGCCTGAAATGTGGCAAAAGGTCGCAAAGTTCAAGGGGGCCGAATACTTTCGCAAGGCACTGTAGATATCTGGGCCCAGGACCATAAATACTTCTGTAAACCAAACCTAGTCTAATCTGGAAAACCCTAGCCTCAACAGGCAGCCAGTTTAGTTCCTGAAAGCAGCTCCTGCCTAAGTGTGTATGTGGACTCACATTCAACACTACCCTGATCAGCTTATTCTGGGCTATCTGGAGCTTACCCTTCATAAATTTAGGTAAGCCCACAAACCAGGAAGTACTAGCATAGTCAAAATTGCATTGAATGAGGGCAGTAGCTAGCACTTTCATGGAGTCCTTATCCAACATCTTGGACTTTCTAGCCAAAAACTTAGTCCTGGCATTAACCTTCCCTAGCACCTTATTGGCCATGCTCACACCTCCCAAGCTTCCATCAAGGATACATCCCAAGTAGCTAACAGAGGTTTGAGTAGTCAGCACCTCACCCACCTAACTCCACTCTGATTTTAGAGGACCTACTCAATTTAGGTCTGGATCCAAAAATAATTGCTTCAGGTTTTCCCTAAGTACAGATAAATTAATATTTCCAAGCTATTTTCTAATGTTAGTAAACTCTGTGCTAAGTATGCTCTCCAACATAGTTTTACTTTTGTGAGACACCAGAAGTGTAGTCATCCGCATAAAGAAAAAGACGGCAAGAACAAGCAACTTTCATATCATTAATATACAATAAAAACAGCAGAGGCCCAAGCACGCTCCCCTGCGGAACCCCACAACTCATTGGTTTTGCCTGAGACAGTGAATCATTAACCTCTACTACTTGCTCCCTTCCTGATAAATAGGACTTTACCCAGCCTAGAGGGATACTGCTCAACCCCAGTGCCTCCAGTTTGGAGATTAGGAGACAGTGGTTAACTGTATCAAAGGCCTTCTGTCGGTCAAGCAGTACCATTCCACACAGATTTCCCTCATCAATCTCTTTCCTGATGAAGTCAGTCAAGTAAAGTAGACATTAATCAGTGTTTTTCTAAAACACGACTGAAAATCATACATTAGAACCTGTTTGGGAAAGGCGTGCCGTGCCGCTAGCACCTCGACAACATCCGCTGAAATTGCAGAGCGCCAAATTCAAATTAAATTACTATAAATATTTAACTTTCATAAAATCACAAGTGTAATACATCAAAATAAAGCTTAACTTCTAATCCAGCCGCCGTGTCAGATTTCCAGAAGGCTTTACGGCAAAAGCAAACCATGCAATTATCTGAGGACAGCGCCCCGCATACCAACACATGAAAAACATATTTCAACCAGAGCGACACGAAAGTCAGAAATAGCGATATAAAAAAATGCCTTACCTTTGATGATCTTCTTCTGTTGGCACTCCAAAAGGTCCCAGTTACATCACAAATGGTCCTTTTGTTAGATAATGTCATTCTATATATCCATAAAAACACATTTCAACCAGAGCGACACAAAAGTCAGAAATAGCGATATAAAAAAATGCCTTACCTTTGATGATCTTCTTCTGTTGGCACTCCAATAGGTCCCAGTTACATCACAAATGGTCATTTTGTTAGATAATGTCCTTCTTTATATCCATAAAAACTCAGTTTAGCTGGCGCGCCTCAGTCAATAATCCATCCAGTTTCCCTCCATCAAAACGCATACGAAATGAATCCCAAACGTTACTAATAAACTTTTACAAACAAGTCAAACAACATTTAAAATGAAAAGCTTAGGTACCCTAATACGCAAATAAATAATACAATTTAAGACAGGGAGAATAGTATGTTCCTTACCGGCCGATAAATAAGAAAGAAGGCGCTTTCTTCCAAACGCTTGGAAACACTACATCCACCTGGAAAAACTACAACTTCTGTGTCCTTTTTCCAAAAACCAGCCTGAAACTTTTTCTAAAGACTGTTGACATCTAGTGGAAGCCCTAGGAACTGCAATCTGGGAGGACTTGGGCTTATAATTATAGTACTAGACATTGAAAATAGTGGTAAACTGAATATCTTTTTGGGGGGGATGGTTTATCCTCGAGGCTTTGCCTGCCATATCATTTAACAGTTTTAGAAACTTTAGAGTGTTTTCTATCTAAATCTACCAATTATATGCATATTCTAGCTTCTGGGCCTGAGTATCAGGCAGTTTACTTTGGGCACGCTTCTCATCCGGAGGAGACAATACTGCCCCCTTTCCCAAACAGGTTTAACATATTCATACATTTGCTCATGTACAATTCCCTGCACGATTTTGATGTTGCATAGAGGATAGATACAGGCCTATAATTCCCAGGGTCAGACTTTATACCCTTCTTATACAGACAACTTTATAGGATTAAAAAGTAAACTTTGCGTCCATGTGTGTCTGCGCATGCGTGTGTCTCACCGACTAGGAGGAACAGTGGGTTGAACAGGTCGAACTTGAGCATCTTCTTGACGTTGGAGACAAAGGGGTCTGAAGGGTTGTTCAGAGAGTCAATGTCCACACTGAAAGCTGTGCTGGTGACCACGTCCATACTGTAGGGCCCAAAGAACCTGCAACACAACCACAACTACTGACCACCAACCACACAACTACTGACCACACAACTACTGACCACACAACTACTGACAACAATGTCCACACTGAAAGCAGTGCTGGTGACCACGTCCATACTGTAGGGCCCAAAGAACCTACAACACAACCACAATTACACAACTACTGATTACACAACTTACTGACCACCCAACTACTGACCACCCAACTACTGACCACAACCACACAACTACTGACCACAACCACACAACTACTCACCATACAACTACTGATCACACCTACTGACCACCCAACTACTGACCACAACAACACAACTACTGACCACAACCACACAACTACTGACCACCCAACTACTGATCACACCTACTAACCACAACTACTGACCACCCAACTACTGACCACAACAGCATAACTACTGACCACAACTTACTGACCACCCAACTACTGACCACCCAACTACTGACCACAACCACACAACTACTGACCACAACCACACAACTACTCACCATACAACTACTGATCACACCTACTGACCACCCAACTACTGACCACAACAACACAACTAATGACCACAACCACACAACTACTGACCACCCAACTACTGATCACACCTACTGACCACAACTACTGACCACCCAACTACTGACCACAACACAACTACTGACCACAACCTCTGACCACAACCACACAACTACTGACAACACAACTACTGACCACAATCACACAACTACTGACCACAACCACACAACTATTTTCCATAACCACACAGTTACTGACGACAACTACTAACCACAACCAAACAGTTACTGACCACAGAACTACTGACCACAACCACACAACTATTGACCACAACCACACAGTTACTGACCACAGAACTACTGACCACAGCCACACAACTCCTGACCACAATCACACAGTTACTGACCACAACCACACAACTACTGACCACAATCACACAACTACTGACCACAATCACACAACTACTGACCACACAACAACTGACCACAATCACACAACTACTGACCACACAACAACTGACCACAATCACACATTTACTGACTACACAACTACTGACCACACAACTACTGACCACAACCACACAACTACTGACCACAACCACACAACTATTGACCACAACCACACAGTTACTGACCACACAACTACTGACCACAGCCACACAACTGTTGACCACAACCACACAATTATTGACCACAACCACACAGTTACTGACCACAACTACCAACCACAACTACTAACCACAAAACTACTGACCACAACCACACAACTATTCACCACAACTACTGACCCCAAATCTACTGACCACACATCTACTGACCACACAACTACTGACCACAACCACTCAACTATTGACCACAAATCTACTGACCACACATCTACTGACCACCCAACTACATTGGCAAGACAAAGTATGTGAACCCTTTGGAATTACCTGGATTTCTGCATAAATTAGTTATACAATTTGATCTGATCTTCATCTAAGTCACAACAATAGACAAACACAGTCTTCTTAAACTAATAACACAAATTATTGTATTTTTCTTGTCTATTTTTGAATACATAATTTAAACATTCAAAAGTATGTGAACCCCCCTAGGTTAATGACTTCTCCAAAAACAAATTGGAGTCAGGAGTCAGCTAACCTGGAATCCAATCAATGAGACGAGATTGGGGGATGTTGTTTTGAGCTGCCCTGCCTTATAAAAAAACACACAAAATGTGAGTTTGCTATTCACAAGAAGCATTGCCTTATGTGAACCATGGCTCGAACAAAAGAGATCTCAGAAGACCTGAGAATAAGAATTGTTGACTTGCATAAAGCTGGAAAGGGTTACAAAAGTATCTCTAAAAGCCTTGATGTTCATCAGTCCACGGTAAGACAAATTGTCTATGAATGGAGAATGTTCAGCACTGTTGCTACTCTCCCTAGGACTGGCCGTCCTGCAAAGATGACTGCAAGAGCACAGTGCAGAATGCTCAATGAGATTAAGAAGAATCCTATATTGTCAGCTAAAGACTTACAGAAACCTCTTGAACATGCTAACATCTCGGTGGACGAGTCTGCGATACGTAAAACAATAAACAAGAATGGTGTTCATGGGAGGACACCACAGAAGAAGCCACTGCTTTCCCCCAAAAAAAACATTTCAGAACATCTGAAGTTCGCAGAAGTGCACCTGGATGTTCCACAGCGCTACTGGCAAAATATTTTGTGGACAGAAAGTTTAGTTGTTTGGAAGGAACACACAACACCATGTGTGGAGGAAAAAAAGGCACAGCACACCAACATAAAAACCTCTTTCCAACTGTAAAGTCTGGTGGAGCATCATGGTTTGGGGCTGCTTTGATGCCTCAGGGCCGCTTTGATGCCTCAGGGCCTAGACAGCTTGCTGTCATCAACGGAAAAATGTATTCCCAAGTTTATCAAGACGTTTTGCAGGAGAATGGAAGGCTATCTGTCCGCCAATTGAAGATCAACAGAAGTTGGGTGATGCAACAGGACAACGACCCAAAACACAGAAGTAAATCAACAACAGAATTGTCGTGACTTAGATGAAGATCAGATCAAATTTGATGACCATTTATGCAGAAATACAGGTAATTCCAAAGAGTTCACATACTTTTTCTTGCCACTGTATGTATGTGTATTACAATAAAGACTCAGAGGTGTAAGGTGAAATGTCAGAGGTAAGAGGTTAGAGGTCAGGACTCACTCCTTCAGTTCAATGGTCTGGTCTTTATCTGCCTGCTTCTTCATTCCACTCAGCAGGGTAGAAGAGTGCTGCTTCATGATACCAAACATCTAGAGGAGAGAGAGAGATAGAGAGAGGTAGAGAGGTAGAGAGAGAGAGGTAGAGAGAGAGAGAGAGATAGAGAGGTAGAGAGAGAGGTAGAGAGAGAGGTAGAGAGAGAGGTAGCGAGAGAGAGAGAGGTAGAGAGAGTGCTGCTTCATTATTAGGGTTGAATGGCCATAAACCAGTTACCGAGATTAACACACAAAACCACTCCCTTTTCCCGGGATAAATAACTAAGAGGAACCAGTCAATTACGTTCCTTAGTGCTTGGATTCCCATTCAGAAAAAGATAGACTAGAATAGCTTGCTGAATATTGTTGTTGTTGTTGCATTTCCTATACAAATAGACTAATCGAAGAGGGATGCTCTTGTTTGCTGAATGTTAAATACAGCAGTGAATAGAAATCACGGTTAGAAATCACTGGTAGAAATCCCGGGTAGAATCACGGGTAGAAATCACGGGTAGTTTGAAAGAAGAGTGAACGCGCAATGGTGGTAGACTATAGCCAAAATTAATTAGGACCCATAACCATTCAGACTCATAACCATTCAGACCCATAACCATTCAGACCCATAACCATTCAGATGGTGGTAGACTATAGCAGTTATTAATTCAGACCCAAAACCATTCAGATGGTGGTAGACTATAGCAGTTATTAATTCAGACCCAAAACCATTCAGACCCATAACCATTCAGATGGTGGTAGACTATAGCAGTTATTAATTCAGACCCATAACCATTCAGATGGTGGTAGACTATAGCAGTTATTAATTCAGACGCATAACCATTCAGATGGGGGTAGACTATAGCAGTTATTAATTCAGACCCATAACCATTCAGATGGGGGTAGACTATAGCAGTTATTAATTCAGACCCATAACCATTCAGACCCATAACCATTCAGATGGTGGTAGACTATAGCAGTTATTAATTCAGACCCATAACCATTCAGATGGTGGTACACTATAGCAGTTATTAATTCAGAACCATAACCATTCAGACCCATAACCATTCAGATGGTGGTAGACTATAGCAGTTATTAATTCAGACCCATAACCATTCAGATGGGGGTAGACTATAGCAGTTATTAATTCAGACCCATAACCATTCAGACCCATAACCATTCAGATGGGGGTAGACTATAGCAGTTATTAATTCAGACCCATAACCATTCAGAAGGTGGTAGACTATAGCAGTTATTATTTCAGACCTATAACCATTCAGACCCATAACCATTCAGACCCATAACCATTCAGATGGTGGTAGACTATAGCAGTTTTTAATTCAGACCCATAACCATTCAGACCCATAACCATTCAGATGGGGGTAGACTATAGCAGTTATTAATTCAGACCCATAACCATTCAGACCCATAACCATTCAGATGGTGGTAGACTATAGCAGTTATTAATTCAGACCCATAACCATTCAGATGGTGGTAGACTATAGCAGTTATTAATTCAGACCCATAACCATTCAGATGGTGGTAGACTATAGCAGTTATTAATTCAGACCCATAACCATTCAGATGGTGGTAGACTATAGCAGTTATTAATTCAGACCCATAACCATTCAGATGGCGGTAGACTATAGCAGTTATTAATTCAGACCCATAACCATTCAGATGGCGGTAGACTATAGCAGTTATTAATTCAGACCCATAACCTAACCATTCAGACCCATAACCATTCAGATGGTGATAGACTATAGCAGTTATTAATTCAGACCCATAACCATTCGGATGGTGGTAGACTATAGCAGTTATTAATTCAGACCCATAACCATTCAGATGGCGGTAGACTATAGCAGTTATTAATTCAGACCCATAACCTAACCATTCAGACCCATAACCATTCAGATGGTGGTAGACTATAGCAGTTATTAATTCAGACCCATAACCATTCGGATGGTGGTAGACTATAGCAGTTATTAATTCAGACCAAAAACCATTCAGACCCATAACCATTCAGATGGCGGTAGACTATAGCAGTTATTAATTCAGACCCATAACCATTCAGATGGTGGTAGACTATAGCAGTTATTAATTCAGACCCATAACCATTCAGATGGTGGTAGACTATAGCAGTTATTAATTCAGAACCATAACCATTCAGACCCATAACCATTCAGATGGGGGTAGACTATAGCAGTTATTAATTCAGACCCATAACCATTCAGATGGTGGTAGACTATAGCAGTTATTAATTCAGACCCATAACCATTCAGATGGCGGTAGACTATAGCAGTTATTAATTCAGACCCATAACCATTCAGATGGGGGTAGACTATAGCAGTTATTAATTCAGACCCATAACCATTCAGATGGTGGTAGACTATAGCAGTTATTAATTCAGACCCATAACCATTCAGATGGTGGTAGACTATAGCAGTTATTAATTCAGACCCATAACCATTCAGATGGTGGTAGACTATAGCAGTTATTAATTCAGACCCATAACCATTCAGATGGTGGTAGACTATAGCAGTTATTAATTCAGACCCAAAACCATTCAGATGGTGGTAGACTATAGCAGTTATTAATTCAGACCCATAACCATTCAGATGGTGGTAGACTATAGCAGTTATTAATTCAGACCCATAACCATTCAGACCCATAACCATTCAGACCCATAACCATTCAGATGGTGGTAGACTATAGCAGTTATTAATTCAGACCCATAACCATTCAGACCCATAACCATTCAGACCCATAACCATTCAGATGGTGGTAGACTATAGCAGTTATTAATTCAGACCCATAACCATTCAGATGGTGGTAGACTATAGCAGTTATTAATTCAGACCCATAACCATTCAGATGGTGGTAGACTATAGCAGTTATTAATTCAGACCCATAACCATTCAGATGGTGGTAGACTATAGCAGTTATTAATTCAGACCCATAACCATTCAGATGGTGGTAGACTATAGCAGTTATTAATTCAGACCCATAACCATTCAGATGGTGGTAGACTATAGCAGTTATTAATTCAGACCCATAACCATTCAGATGGTGGTAGACTATAGCAGTTATTAATTCAGACCCATAACCATTCAGATGGTGGTAGACTATAGCAGTTATTAATTCAGACCCATAACCATTCAGATGGTGGTAGACTATAGCAGTTATTAATTCAGACCCATAACCATTCAGATGGTGGTAGACTATAGCAGTTATTAATTCAGACCCATAACCATTCAGATGGTGGTAGACTATAGCAGTTATTAATTCAGACCCATAACCATTCAGATGGTGGTAGACTATAGCAGTTATTAATTCAGACCCATAACCATTCAGATGGTGGTAGACTATAGCAGTTACTAATTCAGACCCATAACCATTCAGACCCATAACCATTCAGACCCATAACCATTCAGATGGTGGTAGACTATAGCAGTTATTAATTCAGACCCATAACCATTCAGATGGTGGTAGACTATAGCAGTTATTAATTCAGACCCATAACCATTCAGATGGTGGTAGACTATAGCAGTTATTAATTCAGACCCAAATAAGAATGAAATCTTTGTGAAGAGAAGTGAAAGCCATCAGCATGTAATTCTAGTCCTATATGAAGAAGATCTGGGTCCTGGGTGGTGCAGCGGTCAATAGCACTGCAGAGCGACAATACAGCTTGGTGTTCGATCCCAGGCTGTGTCACAACTGACTGTGACCGGGAACCCCATAGGATGGCACACAATTGTACCAGCGCCGTCCGGGACCTTGTCTTATCGTGCTCCAGCGACTCCTTGTGACAGGGCCGAGCGCCTGCAAGCTGACTCGGGTTGTCAGTCGAAGGGTGATTCACATTAGTGCTGCTGACAACCAGGTCAAGCAGGAAGTAGGTGGTCAAAAGGGTCATGTTTCAGAGGAGGCATAACTCCATCTTTGAGTAATAATGTAAATAAGGTATCTAAAATAAGTTTAGAAAGAGTTTATAACAAGCTATAATGAGTTTATAGAGTTTATAAGAAGCTATAATGAGTTTATAGAGTTTATAACAAGCTATAATGAGTTTATAGAGTTTATAACAAGCTATATTGAGTTTATAGAGTTTATAACAAGCTATAATGAGTTTATAGAGTTTATAACAAGCTATAACGAGTTTATAGAGTTTATAACAAGCTATATTGAGTTTATAGAGTTTATAACAAGCTATATTGAGTTTATAGAGTTTATAACAAGCTATAATGAGTTTATAGAGTTTATAACAAGCTATATTGAGTTTATAGAGTTTATAACAAGCTATATTGAGTTTATAGAGTTTATAACAAGCTATATTGAGTTTATAGAGTTTATAACAAGCTATATTGAGTTTATAACAAGCTATAATGAGTTTATAGAGCTATAACAAGCTATAATGAGATTATAGAGTTTATAATAAGCTATAAAGTGTTTATAACAAGCTATAAAGAGTTTATAAAGGGTTTATAACAAGCTATATTGAGTTTATAAAGAGTTTATAACAAGCTATATTGAGTTTATAGAGTTTATAACAAGCTATAATGAGTTTATAGAGTTTATAACAAGCTATAATGAGTTTATAGAGTTTATAACAAGCTATATTGAGTTTATAGAGTTTATAACAAGCTATATTGAGTTTATAGAGTTTATAACAAGCTATAATGAGTTTATAGAGTTTATAACAAGCTATAATGAGTTTATAGAGTTTATAACAAGCTATATTGAGTTTATAGAGTTTATAACAAGCTATATTGAGTTTATAGAGTTTATAACAAGCTATATTGAGTTTATATAGTTTATAACAAGCTATAATGAGTTTATAGAGCTTATAACAAGCTATATTGAGTTTATAAAGAGGTTATAACAAGCTATGAGTTTATAGAGTTTATAAAATGCTATAAAGTGTTTATAACAAGCTGAGTTTATAAAGGGTTTATAACAAGCTATATTGAGTTTATAAAGAGTTTATAACAAGCTATAATGAGTTTATAGAGTTTATAACAAGCTATACTGAGTTTATAGAGTTTATAACAAGCTATATTGAGTTTATAGAGTTCATAACAAGCTATATTGAGTTTATAGAGTTTATAACAAGCTATATTGAGTTTATAGAGTTTATAACAAGCTATATTGAGTTTATAGAGTTTATAACAAGCTATATTGAGTTTATAACAAGCTATAATGAGTTTATAGAGCTATAACAAGCTATAATGAGATTATAGAGTTTATAATAAGCTATAAAGTGTTTATAACAAGCTATAATGAGTTTATAAAGGGTTTATAACAAGCTATATTGAGTTTATAAAGAGTTTATAACAAGCTATATTGAGTTTATAGAGTTTATAACAAGCTATAATGAGTTTATAGAGTTTATAACAAGCTATAATGAGTTTATAGAGTTATAACAAGCTATAATGAGTTTATAACAAGCTATAATGAGTTTATAGAGTTTAACAAGCTATAATGAGTTTATAGAGTTTATAACAGGCTATAATGAGTTTATAGAGTTTATAATAAGCTATAAAGTGTTTATAACAAGCTATAATGAGTTTTTTAAAGAGTTGATAAACATAGAAAGGGAGAGATGGGGGGATGGTTCTACCTCTTTTAGTCGTCCAGAGGTAAAGGAAGGTGAGAGGACACTGCGGATCCGTCTCCATGTATCGTCCTCGGCAACGGACAACGCATCAAACAGCTCACCATTCAGATGGAAGTCCTAAAACATGGAGGACAGTTGTATTAATTATCAAACAGCTCACCATTCAGATGGAAGTCCTAAAACATGGAGGACAGTTGTATTAATTATCAAACAGCTCACCATTCAGACAGACGTCCTAAAACATGGAGGACAGTTGTATTAATTATCAAACAGCTCACCATTCAGAATGATGTTCTTAAACAACAGTTGTATTAATTATATGATTTAATAATGAACATAGTATTTACATAATATTCACACTACTTTAAAATGAATGAATAATGATAACCGTATTTACATAATATTCACACTACTTTAAAATGAATGAATAATGAACATAGTATTTACATAATATTCACACTACTTTAAAATGAATGAATAATGAACGACACAAATAATGTATTAATAATATCAGTCATAATGTTAGGATTATAATTATTCAGATTATTATTAGGGGGATGTGTGTGTGTGTGTGTGTGTGTGTGTGTGTGTGTGTGTGTGTGTGTGTGTGTGTGTGTGTGTGTGTGTGTGTGTGTGTGTGTGTCTCACCCTGCGGTTGGTGAAGATGTTGTAACACTCTTTAATCAGGACGGTCTTGATCATGCTTTTGTCCATGATACACAGAATAGGCTGCCTCCCATCATAGATCCTTCACAGAAGAGAAACACACCTGGCTTTAACCACTATATATACACCTACATGATACACAGAACAGGCTGCCTCCCATCATAGATCCTTCACAGAGGAGAAACACACACCTGGCTTTAACCACTATATATACACCTACATGGTACACAGAATAGACTGCCTCCCATCATAGATCCTTCACAGAGGAGAAACACACCTGGCTTTAACCACTATATATACACCTACATGGTACACATTACAGACTGCCTCCCATCATAGATCCTTCACAGAGGAGAAACACACCTGGCTTTAACCACTATATATACACACCTACATGGTACAGACTGCCTCCCATCATAGATCCTTCACAGAGGAGAAACACACCTGGCTTTAACCACTATATATAGACCTACATGGTACACATTACAGACTGCCTCCCATCATAGATCCTTCACAGAGGAGAAACACACCTGGCTTTAACCACTATATATACACACCTACATGGTACAGACTGCCTCCCACCATAGATCCTTCACAGAGGAGAAACACACAGGGTTGGGGAGTAACTGATTACATGTAAAGAAGATAGATTTTTTTAAACGGTAACTGTAATCTGTTAAATTAAAAGCAAAATATATTATAATCAGATTACAGATTACTAAAACTAGATGATAACTTTGAGGATTACTTTAAGATCAGAAAAGGATGTTTGCGAATTTTTTTAAATCTTTGACACTTCTCTGTTTTCTCAATGACGTTCAAACCAGCATTGAAAAGAGGCGCAAGTTTACATTTGTTAAATCATATTATTATATATATTAGTGTTGGGTTCTGATTGCTTGACCCTATAAAATATACATATTCCAGTCACTGATGGAAAGAGGGGAAATTATAATGTTTATGTTCCTGTTTCGTCAGGATATGTTATCGTTATCAGGGATCCTATTGGAGGAGAAGAGACACAGTCTGGTACCAGTCACCATGACAACCGTGATTACGTTACTGAGTTTGGGGTAATGTTGGACAGGTAAAACTAGTAACTGAATGTAATCAGATTACGTTACTGAGTTTGGGGTAATGTTGGACAGGTAAAACTAGTAACTGAATGTAATCAGATTACGTTACTGAGTTTGGGGTAATGTTGGACAGGTAAGACTAGTAACTGAATGTAATCAGATTACGTTACTGATTTTGGGGTAATGTTGGACAGGTAAAACTAGTAACTGAATGTAATCAGATTACGGTACTGAGTTTGGGGTGATGTTGGACAGGTAAAACTAGTAACTGAATGTAATCAGATTACGTTACTGAGTTTGGGGTAATGTTGGACAGGTAAAATTAGTAACTGAATGTAATCAGATTACGTTACTGTGTTTGGGGTTATGTTGGACAGGTAAACTAGTAACTGAATGAATTGAAAGGAGGTGATGAAGGTGATGAATTGAAAGGAAAGAGCATAGTACAGTTGTGAGTCATCCTAGTACGGTACAGCCGACTGAACTCACCCCCAGATTCTCCCGTACTTCTGAAAGCACTCTGTGTCAAAGTTAGTGAAGCCCTGCAGAGAGAGATAGAAAAAAGAGAAAACAGCTGATTCATGCCTGGGCATGCCCTAGGAGGTCGTGTAGGTGTGTCCTACAGCTGAACAGAGAACACACCTGAAATAGGTGAGGGTTGAGGAGGGTTTGTTATTTTATATGGTCCCCAGGGTCAATAATACAACTTCTAGACTGATCAAGTCTCATATAACCTTTCATTTATCTATTGTTAAAACAACCGGCTAGTCCTCTTTTTCCTTCTCAATGCATTGTTTTACATGGGGGGAAATAACACTGTTGTTTAAAATATGAGAGAGATATTTATTCTGAATGGGTACTAACCTTTTTATACTCCAACATTGTGCCAAAGTAAGGTAGGGGTTTGGGACCAGGGATACCCATCTTAGTGAATACACCATAGGGCCAGTACCCGTACCTGTACACACACACACACACACACACACACACACGCACACACACGTTAACTATCAGTATGTTCTTGAGAATTATACAATATATATCTTATCTTGCATTGTTGGAAAAGGACCCCTAACTAAGCATTTCACTGTTAGTCTACACCTTTTAACTACGATAAATGTGACAAATAACATTTGATTTGATGTAAGTCCTTACACTACAATGAGGGTGATGAGGAGGGCCAGGAGGGTCCAGGTCTCAGCGGAGAAGTATGGTAGAAAACTCATCATCTTTCCTCCGGTTCGGCTCCCTGCTGCTTCTGAAAACAAAGGCTCCGTTTTCTCTCAGACTCATTCGAGTTCACTTCTCCGATGGTCTGACAGGTTTTGAGTTGTTTTTTCTGTTCAAGTTCTAGTGTGGTTCTTCTGTGACGCGGCAGATCTCGACTAACGACCGTTGCTCTTCTCCGTGCTCTGTTTGTTACAAGCGAGTATTGTATCCCGTCGGAAAAGCACCTGTGTGATGCTAGCTAGAATAAGGTTGAGCAACAATGGAATTTGCGGTTCGACTTCAAAATAAAAGTCCCATGCTGAAACTGATGCAAACGGATTCAAATGGTGGAATAATGCCATATTTGGATTAGATATTGCTAAACAGGGTTAGAATGTTGTTATATGAATTAAACAAAAGACAATGAGTAGTTAATTTAACACACAAACATAGTTGAAGTCCCACTGTGGCTGTATTAGAATTGCATTGAGACAGACTTCTATTGCACTGTACAGCGTTACCTCTGGATCTTGGGTCCACGAAATGTGAAGAGTTTACACAAATATTGGCGTCTTAGCTCTTATTGCAGGACTTTATTTATTTTTTTTATTTTTTTTTTATTTTTATTTATTATTATTTATTTTCACCTCACAATTCCATAAGTAAAAAAATAAAATAAATAATAATAATAATAAAATAAAATAAATAATAATAATAATAAAATAAAATAAATAATAATAATAATAAAATAAAATAAATAATAATAATAATAAAATAAAATAATAACATTTAACCTTTATTAAACTAGGTAAGTCAGTTAAGAACAAATTCTTATTTACAATGACGCCCTACCCCAGCCAAACCCAGATGATAATGGGCCAATTGTGCGCCACCCTATGAGACTCCCAATCACATTCGGATGTGATACAGCCTGCATTCGTTTCAGGGACTGTAGTGACAGATTACAATTCTGAAGAGTTTACACAAATATTAGCTTCGTAGCTCTTATTGCGGGACTAACTGTGGGAAATCACCTCACAATTCAGACCGCTGTGCCACTCGGGAGCCCTGTACATTGCAATATGAATGTTCAACAGGCACTATAGGCTGAATTGTGAGGTGATTTCCCACAGTTAAAGTCCTGCCAATATTTGTGTAAACTCTTTAGAATTGTAATCTGTGGGTGTCAATGAGTAGGCTGGTACCTCATGTCATGAACCCAAGACCCATAAGGCTGTACATTGACGCTATGTTGCAGTCCAAAAAACTATACATACACAGTGCCATTTTAACATATTTTATTTGGTGTCAAATTATTATTTTTTTTGTTGAATTTATATAACAATATTCCAACCTTGTTTTCAAATGAT
The DNA here is from genome assembly GCF_045791955.1 of Oncorhynchus clarkii lewisi. Classification (NCBI taxonomy): domain Eukaryota; kingdom Metazoa; phylum Chordata; class Actinopteri; order Salmoniformes; family Salmonidae; genus Oncorhynchus; species Oncorhynchus clarkii. The sequence goes on from NC_092163.1 coordinate 4,729,803, forward strand.
CTCGTCCAAATGTAGCATGATTCCATTTGTATCCGTTTGCATCAGATTCAATGGGAAACTTTTATTTTGAAAGCCGAACCGCCGATTCAACTATTGTTGCTCCTGCAAATATTGTTCACGACACACACACGCAATAAAGAGATTAGAGGGAGACTGTGTGAGAGGTGAATGCGAAGCAGGGATATTTATTCTCCCTATTTGCACATCATTACAACACTGTGTGTAGACTTAATACGACATTTGAAATCTGGATGTGGAAAAGTGTTCATCTGGATGTTTACTTTGGTCGAAAGGACGGTTAAAATCACAAACACAATAACAAGCTAACTCACTTTCTCGTTACATTAGGAGACTCGCATGCGTGCGCACGCACGCACACACACACGTTATCGCCGCCTGACCCGACACAGTCACTCACCTGTAATCATCAGTCCTGGTGCCGTGCCAACAGTAACAACACAGCATTTTCCATACACAACAGTAAATCACAGATTGAACAACGAGCCAGATGTTTCACCTGAAGCATCCGGTTGGTATTTCCGTCGCCAAATATGGTGATGAGAGGAAGTCCAGTGGCCGTCAGTGGGAGAAGACGGAGCGAGATTCTCATTGACGAAACATAATATCTCAGTCGGTTTTCTGTTTCCCAAACTAGAATCTGTTGTCAACTTTAGCCTTTGCCAAATTTACAAAAAAAATGGCATTGTTTAGGATGAGTGCAAGGGCGAATTGAGTCAATGCACACATTAACCTCACAGAGTAGGTGTTCCCTAACGGAAATCAAATCAAATCAAATTGTATTAGTCACATGCGCCGAATACAACAGGTGTCGACCTTATGTTGAAATGCTTACTTACGAGCCCCTAACCAACAATGCAGTTTAAAAAAATATAGATAAGAACAAGAGACAAAAGTAAAAAAGTAATTGAAGAGCAGCAGTGAAATAACAATAGTGAGACTATATACAGGCGGGTACCGATACAGAGTCAATGTGCAGGAGCACCGGTTATTTGAGGTGGTATGTACATGTAGATAGAGTTATTAAAGTAACTATACATAGATGACCACAGAGAGTAGCAGTGGTGTAAAGAGGGGTTAGGGAGTGGGGGGGGGGGGGGGGGGGGGGGGGGGGCACTGCAAATAGTCTCAGTAGCCATTTGGCTCAGGGGCTTATGGCTTAGGGGTAGAAGCTGTTTAGAAGCCTCTTGGACATAGACTTGGCGCTCCGGTACCACTTGCCGTGCGGTAGCAGAGAGAACAGTCTATGACTAGGGTGGCTGGAGTCTTTAACAATTTTTAAGGCCTTCCTCTGACACCGCCTGGTATAGAGGTCCTGGATGGCAGGAAGCTTGGCCCCAGTGATGTACTGGGCCATTCGCACTACCCTCTGTAGTGCCTTGCGGTCAGAGGCTGAGCCGTTGCCATAAAAGGCAGTGATGCAACCAGTCAGGATGCTCTCGAGGGTGCAGCTGTAAAACCTTTTGAGGATCTGAGGACCCATGCCAAATCTTTTCAGTGTCCTGAGGGGGAATAGGTTTTGCCGTGCCCCCTTCACCACTGTCTTGGTGTGCTTGGACCATGTTAGTTTGTTGATGATGTGGACACCAAGGAATTTGAAGCTCTCAACCTGCTCCACTGCAGCCCCTTCGATGAGAATGGGGGCGTGGCTCCGTCCTCCTTTTCCTGTAGTCCACAATTACCTCCTTTGTCTTGATCACGCTGAGGGAGAGGTTATTGTCCTGGCACCACACGCCCAGGTCTCTGACCTCCCTATAGGCTGTCTCGTCGTTGATCACGCCTGACACTGTTGTCATCAGCAAATGTAATGATGGTGTTGGAGTCATGCCTGTCCGTGCAGTCTTGAGTGAACAGGGAGTACAGGAGGGGACTGAACACGCAACCCTGAGGGGGCCCCAGTGTTGAGGATCAGCATGGTGCATGTGTTGTTACCTACCCTCACCACCAGGGGGTGGCTCATCAAGAAGTCCTGGATCCAGTTGCAGAGGGAGGTGTTTAGTCCCAGGGTCCTGAGCTTATTGATGAGCTTTGAGGGCACTATGGTGTTGAACCCTGAGTTCCTTTTGTCCAGGTGGGAAAGGGCGGTGTGGAGTGCAATGGAATTTGCATAATCTGTTGAACTGTTGGGGCGGTATGCGAATTGGAGTGGGTCTAGGGTTTCTGGGATGATGGTGTTGAGATGAGCCATGAACATCCTTTCTAAGCACTTCATGGCTACAGACGTGAGTGCTATGGGTCAGTATTTGTTTAGGAAGGTTACCTTACTGTTCTTGGGCAAAGGGACTACGTTGGTCTGCTTAAACATATTGGTATTACAGACTCGGACAGGGAGAGGTTGAAAATGTCAGTGAAGACACTTGCCAGTTGGTCAGCGCATGTCCCATCGATGTGGATAGGGGGGTCCTCCCTCTGCTGTTTCCTGAAGTCCACAATCATCTCCTTTGTTTTGTTGACGTTGAGTGTGAGGTTATTTTCCTGACACCACACTCCGAGAGCCCTCACCTCCTCCCTGTAGGCCGTCTCATCGTTGTTGGTAATCAAGCCTACCACTGTAGTGTCGTCTGAAAAACTTGATGATTGAGTTGATGATTGAGTTGGAGGAGTGCATGGCCACGCAGTCATGGGTGAACAGTGAGTACAGGAGAGGGCTCAGAACGCACCCTTGTGGGGCCCCAGTGTTGAGGATCAGCGGTGTGGAGATGTTGTTACCTACCCTCACCACCTGGGGGCGGCCCATCAGGAAGTCCAGTACCCAGTTGCACAGGGCGAGGTCGAGACCCAGGGTCTCGAGCTTGATGACGAGTTTGGAGGGTACTATGGTGTTAAATGCTGAGCTGTCCTCGATGAACAGCATTCTCACATTTTTTATTTCGTTTTTTTATTTCACCTTTATTTAACCAGGTAAGCTAGTTGAGAACAAGTTCTCATTTGCAACTGCGACCTGCCCAAGATAAAGCATAGCAGTTCGACACATACAACAACACAGAGTTACACATGGAATGAACAAAACATACAGTCAATAATACAGTAGAAAAAAGAAAAAGTTAGTGCAAATTAGGTCAAATAAGGGAGTTAAGGCAATTAATAGGCCATGGTGGCGAAGTAATTATAATATGGCAATTAAACACTGGAATGGTAGAATGTGCAGAAGATTAATGTGCAAGTAGAGATACTGGGGTGCAAAGGAGCAAGATAAATAAATACAGTATGGGGATGAGGTATATAGATGGGCTGTTAACAGATGGGCTATGTACAGGTGCAGTGATCTGTGAGCTGCTCTGACAGCTGGTGCTTAAAGCTAGTGAGGGAGATGGGAATCTCCAGCTTCAGTGATTTTTGCAGTTTGTTCCAGTCAGTGGCAGCAGAGAACTGGAAGGAAAGGCGACCAAAGGAGGAATTGGCTTTGGGGGTGACCAGTGAGATATACCTGCTGGAGCGCGTGCTACGAGTGGGTGTGCTGCTATGGTGACCAGCGAGCTGAGATAGGGCGGCGCTTTACCTAGCAGAGACTTGTAGATAACCTGTAGCCAGTGGGTTTGGCGACGAGTATGAAGCGAGGGCCAGCCAACGAGAGCGTACAGGTCGCAGTGGTGAGTAGTGTATGGGGCTTTGGTGGCAAAACGGATGGCACTGTGATAGACTACATCCAGTTTGCTGAGTAGAGTGTTGGAGGCTATTTTATAGATGACATCACCAAAGTCAAGGATCGGTAGGATGGTCAGTTTTACGAGAGTATGTTTTGGCAGCATGAGTGAAGGAAGCTTTGTTGCGAAATAGGAAGCCGATTCCGATGGAGATGCTTTACTACTTCTTGTGACTCCCCATCCGGGTCCGGGAGCGTAATCATCGCCTGACACGAATTAGCATAACGCAACGGACATAAATCTTCCTAGAAAATCTTCCTATTCATGAAAATCACAAGTGAAATATATTGGAACACAGCTTAAAACCAGTTATGCATTAGGGGGCGCTATTAAAATTTTGGGATGAAAAACGTTCCTGTTTTAAACAAGATATTTTGTCACGAAAAGACTATGCATATAATTGACAGCTTTGGAAAGAAGACACTCTGATGTTTCCAAAACTGCAAAGTTATTGTCTGTGAGTGCCACATAACTGATGTTACAGGTGAAACCCAGATAAAAATCCAACCAGGAAGTGCCGCATTTTTTGAAACCGCCAATGACTCCTTATATGGCTGTGAATGAGCTAGGAATGAGCTTAAGTTTTCCACGTTTTCCCCAAGGTGTCTACAGCATTGTGAAGTATTTTTAGGCATTTCCATATAGCATGTGGTCACATGGTGTCTCCCGCAGAAAATCTCTTGTAAAATACTGAGGTAGCCATTTTTCACTTCTTATGAGAAACCAACTGCCTCGACGGATATATTATCGAATATATATGTTAAAAACACCTTGAGGATGGATCCTAAACAACGTTTGCCGTGTTTCTGTCGATATTATGGAGCAAATTTTGAAAAAAGTTTGCCGTTATAGTTGTAGCATTTTCTGGTCGATTTCTCAGCCAAGCATGATGAAGAAACAGGAGCTATTTCGCCTACAAAAATAATATTTTTAGAAAAAAGGAACATTTGCTATCTAACTGGGAGTCTCCTGAGTGAAAGCATCTGAAGTTCTTCAAAGGTAAATGATTTAATTTGGTTGCTTTTCTTATTTTCGTGAAAATGTTGCCTGCTGCCAGCAGAGCCTAGCATAGCATTATGCCATGATAAACTTACACAAATGCTTGTCTAGCGCATATTTTGAAAATCTGAGATGACAGTGTTGTTAACAAAAGGCTAAGCTTGTGTTTGAATATATTTATTTCATTTCATTTGCGATCTTTTGCGTATTATCCGCTGCGTTGTGCTAATGCGTTTGAGCCGATGATTACGCTCCCGGATACGGGTTAACCCTCTGTCATCTCAGATTTTCAAAATATGCTTTACAGCTAAAGCTAGACAAGCATTTGTGTAAGTTTATCATAGACTAGCATAGCATTATGCCTTGCTAGCAGCAGGCAACCTTGTCACGAAAATCAGGAAAGGAATCAAATTAAATCGTTTACCTTTGATGAACTTCGGATGTTTTCACTCACGAGACTCCCAGGTAGATAGCCAAAGTTCATTTTTTTCCCAAAAGATTATTTTTGTAGGCAAAATAGCTCCGTTTGTTCTTCACGTTTGGCTGAGAAATCGCCCGGAAATTGCAGTCACGAAAACGGCTAAATATATTCCAAATTAGCTCCATAATATCGACAGAAACATGGCAAGCGTTGTTTATAATCAATCCTCAAGGTGTTTCTCTAGTATCTATTTGATAATATATCCGTTGGGACAATTCCTTTTTCTCTAGGACCGATTGGAGTAATGGCTACCTCTGCACTTTACGCGAGAATCTCTCTCGGAGCCACCATGTGACCACTTACGCAATGTGCCCCCATACGGCTATTCTTCAACAGAAATACGTAAAACTACGTCACAATGCTGTAGACTCCTTGGGGAATACGTAGAAAGCGTAAGCTGGTTGATAGGGCATTCATAGCTCAATAGGGACTCATTGGAACGCAGCGCTTTCAAAATATGGGGCACTTCCGGATTGGATTTTTCTCAGGCTTTCGCCTGCAACATCAGTTCTGTTATACTCACAGACAATATCTTTACAGTTTTGGAAACGTTAGAGTTTTTTCTATCCAAAGCTGTCAATTATATGCATATTCTAGCATCTTGTCCTGACAAAATATTCCATTTAAAACGGGAATGTTTTTTTTCCAAAAATGAAAATACTGCCCCTAGAGTCGCAACAGTTATTAATGTGAGTCTGGAAGGAGAGTTTGCAGTCTAGCCAGACACCTAGGTATTTGTAGTTATCCACGTATTCTAAGTCAGAGCCGTCCAGAGTAGTGATGCTGGACGGGTGAGCAGGTGCGGGCAATGATCGGTTGAATAGCATGCATTTCATTTTATTTGTGTTTAAGAGCAGTTGGAGGCCACGGAAGGAGAGTTGTATGTAATTGAAGCTCGTCTGGAGGTTCGCAACTACCGGTCACACAACCACCGACCCCACAACCACTGACTGCAACTACACACCACACACATCGACTACACAACTTCCGACCACAGCTACTGACCACACAACTACTGACATCAACTGCTAACCACACAACAACTGACCACACCAACTGCCCACACCAACTGACCACAACTACTGAAAACACCTACTGACCACACCTACTGACTACAACCACATAACTACTGACCAAACACCTAGTGACCACACAACTACTGACCACTTTCCCACAACTACCAAACACTCAACTACTGACCACAACAACTGACCCCACAGCTACCGACCCAACACCTACTGACCACACAACTACTGACCAAACAACTGCCTACCACAACTACCGAGCACAACAATGGACGACAACGACTGACAGCAACTACTGACCACACAACCACTGACTGCAACTACTGACCACAACTACTGACTATGCAACTACTGACCACAATCACACAACTACTGACCATTTTTACTGACCAGAACTACTGACCACACAACCACTGACCACAACCGCACAACTACTGACCACACAACTACTGACCGCACAACTACTGACCACACAACCACCGACCACAATTACCGACTGCAACTACTGACCACACAACTACTGATCACACAATCACTGACCACAGTCACACAACTACTGACCACAACTATTGACCTCAACTCCTGACCTCACAACTACTGATCACACAACCACTGACCACAATCACACAACTACTGACCTCAACTCCTGACCTCACAACTACTGATCACACAACCACTGACCACAATCACACAACTACTGACCTCACAACTACTGACCTCACAACTACTGAACACACAACTACTGAACAAACACCATCCGGTGAAACATCTGGCTCATTGTTTGATCAGTGATTGACTCTTGTGAGTGGAAAATGCAGTGTTGTTACTGTTGGCATGGCACTCTTGTATTCAAAGTCTCTCTGCCAGGGGCCTAGTTGCAAAACGTTTAATAAACAGACTGAACGAAATGTGTATTTATCCAATATTAACTCAAATTTTGCTCCGTTTGCTTCCATTTAGTTCTTAAACACGGTTTCCATAATGAATATACCCCTGCTCTCTCTTGTCGATCATTCACCAATTTAAATTCAATTTAAGGGGCTTTATTGGCCATGGGAAACATATGTTTACATTGCAAAAAATAAGTGAAATAGATCATCAACACAAGTGATACAAACATTTAAAATGTCATATTATGTCTACACACAGTGTTGTAATGATGTGCAAATAGTTAAAGTACAAAAGGGAGAATAAATATCCCTGCTTCGCATTCACCTCTCACACAGTCTCCCTCTGATCTCTTTATTGCGTTTGTGTGTCGTGAACAACATTTGCCTGAGCATCAATAGTAAAATCGGCGGTTCGGTTTTCAAAATAAAAGTTACCCATTGAATCAGATGCAAATGGAAATAAATTGTGGAATCATGCAACAATCCTGTAGGGACTTTATGTTGCTAAACATATGTAATACATTCAACAAAAGACAATAATTAGTTCATTTGACACCAAATAAAATCTGTTGGTATTGCACTACATTTGGACGAGATAATTCGAAACAAGGTTGGAATACTGTTATATACATTTTTAAAAAGACAATAATTTGTTTAATTTGATGCCCCCCAAAAAATGTGTTTATATTGCACTGTGGATGTATAGTCTTCAGGACTAAAACACACCTTCAATGTACAGCCTTATGGGTCTTGGGTTCATGACATATCGTACCAGCCTTATGGATCCTGGGTTCATGACATATCGTACCAGCCTTATGGATCCTGGGTTCATGACATATCGTACCAGCCTTATGGATCCTGGGTTCATGACATATCGTACCAGCCTTATGGATCTTGGGATCATGACACGGGGTACCAGCCTACTCATTGACACCCACAGATTACAATTATAAAGAGTTTACACAAATATTCAATCGCGGCTCTTATTGCAGGACTTTAACGGAGGGAAATCACCTCACAACTCAGCCTATAGAACATTCATATTGCAATGTACAGGGCTCCAGAGTGGTGCAGCGGTCTAAGGCACTGCATCGCTATGCAAGAGGCGTCACTACAGTCCCTGGTTCAAATGCAGGCTGTATCACATCTGGTCGTGATTGGGAGTCCCACAGGGCGGTGCACAATTGGCCCAGCATCGTCTGGGTTTGGCTGGGGTAGGCTGTCATTGTAAATAAGAATTTGTTCTTAACTGACATGCCTAGTTAAATAAAGGTTAAACGTTATTATTTTATTTGATTATTATTATTATTATTTATTTTATTTTTTTACTTATGGAATTGTGAGGTGATTTCCACAGTTAAAGTCCTGTAATAAGAGCTAAAACGCTAATATTTGTGTAAACTCTTCACATTTCATGGACCCAAGATCCAGAGGTAACGCTGTACAGTGCAATAGAAGTCTGTCTCAATGCAATTCTAATAAAGCCACAGTGGGACTTCAACGGGGTAAAAGAGTAACTTCCAACCTGCACGGTCTCAAACAGAGAACGGAGAAGAGCAACGGTCGTTAGTCGAGATCTGTCGCGTCACAGAAGAATCAGAAAAAACAACTCACAACCTGTCAGACCATCGGAGAAGTGAACTTGAACGAGTCTGAGAGAAAACGGAAAACGCTTTTCAGAAGCAGCAGGGAGCCGAACCGGAGGAAAGATGATGAGTTTTCTGCCATACTTCTCCGCTGAGACCTGGACCCTCCTGGCCCTCCTCATCACCCTCATTGTAGTGTAAGGACTTACATCAAATCAAATGTTATCACATTTATCGTAGTTAAAAGGTGTAGACTAACAGTGAAATGCTTAGTTAGGGGTCCTTTTCCAACAATGCAAGATGAGATGTATATATATATATATTGTATAGTTCTCTAGAACATACTGATAGTTAACGTGTGTGTGCGTGTGTGCGTACGCGCGTGTGTGTGTGTACAGGTACGGGTACTGGCCCTATGGTGTATTCACTAAGATGGGTATCCCTGGTCCCAAACCCCTACCTTACTTTGGCACAATGTTGGAGTATAAAAAGGTTAGTACCCATTCAGAATAAATATCTCTCTCATATTTTAAACAACAGTGTTATTTCCCCCCATGTAAAACAATGCATTGAGAAGGAAAAAGAGGACTAGCCGGTTGTTTTAACAATAGATAAATACAAGGTAATATGAGACTTGATCAGTCTAGAAGTTGTGTTCCTTGACCCTGGGGGACCATAGAAAATAACAAACCCTCCTCAACTCTCACCTGTTTCAGGTGTGTTATCTGTTCAGGTGTCAGACACACCTACGTGACCTCCTATGGCATGAATCAGCTGTTTCTTCTCTCTCTCTCTCTCTCTCTCTCTCTCTCTACCTCTCTCTTTCTCTCTCTCTCTCTCTCTCACTCTCTCTCTACCTCTCTCTCTCTCTCTCTCTCTCTCTCTCGCTCTCTACAGGGCTTCACTAACTTTGACACAGAGTGCTTTCAGAAGTACGGGAGAATCTGGGGGTGAGTTCAGTTGGCTGTACCGTACTAGGATGACTTACAACTGTACTATGCTCTTTCAATTCATCACCTGCTGGAGCTGCCATGTGACCATGAAAAATAGTAATAATATCAACCACGACCAGAATAACGTTTTCTATGTAGTTTTATAAGAGGTGGTTAAATGTGTGGGTTTCTATGGTTACTTTCTAAATGTAATCCGTAACTAGTTTTACCTGTCCAACATCACCCCAAACTCAGTAACGTAATCTGATTACATTCAGTTACTAGTTTTACCTGTCCAACATTACCCCAAACTCAGTACCGTAATCTGATTACATTCAGTTACTAGTTTACCTGTCCAACATTACCCCAAACTCAGTACCGTAATCTGATTACATTCAGTTACTAGTTTACCTGTCCAACATTACCCCAAACTCAGTACCGTAATCTGATTACATTCAGTTACTAGTTTACCTGTCCAACATTACCCCAAACTCAGTACCGTAATCTGATTACATTCAGTTACTAGTTTACCTGTCCAACATTACCCCAAACTCAGTACCGTAATCTGATTACATTCAGTTACTAGTTTACCTGTCCAACATTACCCCAAACTCAGTACCGTAATCTGATTACATTCAGTTACTAGTTTACCTGTCCAACATCCCCCCAAACTCAGTAACGTAATCTGATTACATTCAGTTACTAGTTTACCTGTCCAACATTACCCCAAACTCAGTACCGTAATCTGATTACATTCAGTTACTAGTTTACCTGTCCAACATTACCCCAAACTCAGTACCGTAATCTGATTACATTCAGTTACTAGTTTACCTGTCCAACATTACCCCAAACTCAGTACCGTAATCTGATTACATTCAGTTACTAGTTTACCTGTCCAACATTACCCCAAACTCAGTACCGTAATCTGATTACATTCAGTTACTAGTTTACCTGTCCAACATTACCCCAAACTCAGTAACGTAATCTGATTACATTCAGTTACTTTTAGGTTACTTTCCCTTTAAGAGGCAATACATTGTACTTTATGGGTTGGTTATGTGGGCTTCTTCTAACCCATCTCTTTCTACTGTTAGGCTCTAAATGAACCTAGTAAAATTCACAGACGATTAGTAAAGCTCAAATAAAGTTTATTCATCCCATCAGGGTCAATACATGCATCAGACATATTCACATCATGATAGTTAACCCGTTCTGCTACGCTGAGTTTCCTCCTACACATATGAACAGACAATACAGCCAATACAACCCTGTGTGTTTCTCCTCTGTGAAGGATCTATGATGGGAGGCAGTCTGTACCATGTAGGTGTGTATATATAGTGGTTAAAGCCAGGTGTGTTTCTCCTCTGTGAAGGATCTATGATGGGAGGCAGCCTGTACCATGTAGGTGTGTATATATAGTGGTTAAAGCCAGGTGTGTTTCTCCTCTGTGAAGGATCTATGATGGGAGGCAGCCTGTACCATGTAGGTGTGTATATATAGTGGTTAAAGCCAGGTGTGTTTCTCCTCTGTGAAGGATCTATGATGGGAGGCAGTCTGTTCTGTGTACCATGTAGGTGTATATATATAGTGGTTAAAGCCAGGTGTGTTTCTCCTCTGTGAAGGATCTATGATGGGAGGCAGTCTGTTCTGTGTACCATGTAGGTGTATATATATAGTGGTTAAAGCCAGGTGTGTTTCTCCTCTGTGAAGGATCTATGATGGGAGGCAGCCTGTTCTGTGCGTCATGGACAAAAGCATAATCAAGACCGTCCTGATTAAAGAGTGTTACAACATCTTCACCAACCGCAGGGTGAGACAAACACACAAACACAAACACACACACACACACACACACACACACACACACACACACACACACACACACACACACACACACACACACACACACACACACACACACACACACACACACACATCCCCCTAATAATAATCTGAATAATTATAATCCTGACATTATGACTGATATTATTAATACATTATTTGTGTCGTTCATTATTCATTCATTTTAAAGTAGTGTGAATATTATGTAAATACGGTTATCATTATTCATTCATTTTAAAGTAGTGTGAATATTATGTAAATACTATGTTCATTATTAAATCATATAATTAATACAACTGTTGTTTAAGAACATCATTCTGAATGGTGAGCTGTTTGATAATTAATACAACTGTCCTCCATGTTTTAGGACGTCTGTCTGAATGGTGAGCTGTTTGATAATTAATACAACTGTCCTCCATGTTTTAGGACTTCCATCTGAATGGTGAGATGTTTGATGCGTTGTCCGTTGTTGAGGACGATGCATGGAGACGGATCCGCAGTGTCCTCTCACCTTCCTTTACCTCTGGACGACTGAAAGAGGTAGAACCATCCCTCCATCTCTCCCTTTCTGCTTAATCAATTTGTTATAAACTCTATAGCTTGTTATAAACTCTTTCCTAACTCATTCTAGCTTGTTATAAACTCTTTCCTAACTCATTATAGCTTGTTATAAACTCTTTCCTAACTCATTATAGCTTGTCATAAACTAACTCATTATAGCTTGTTATAAACTCTTTCCTAACTCATTATAGATTGTTATAAACTGTTTTCTAACTCCTTATAGCTTGTTATAAACTAACTCATTATAGCTTGTTATAAACTCTTTCCTAACTCATTATAGCTTGTTATAAACTAACTCATTATAGCTTGCTATAAACTCTTTCCTAACTCATTATAGCTTGTTATAAACTAACTCATTATAGCTTGTTATAAACTCTTTCCTAACTCATTATAGCTTGTTATAAACTAACTCATTATAGCTTGTTATAAACTAACTCATTATAGCTTGTTATAAACTAACTCATTATAGCTTGTTATAAACTAACTCATTATAGCTTGTTATAAACTCTTTACTAACTCTTTATAGCTTGTTATAAACTAACTCATTATAGCTTGTTATAAACTCTTTACTAACTCATTATAGCTTGTTATAAACTAACTCATTATAGCTTGTTATAAACTCTTTCCTAACTCATTATAGCTTGTTATAAACTAACTCATTATAGCTTGCTATAAACGCTTTCCTAACTCATTATAGCTTGTTATAAACTAACTCATTATAGCTTGTTATAAACTCTTTCCTAACTCATTATAGCTTGTCATAAACTAACTCATTATAGCTTGTTATAAACTAACTCATTATAGCTTGTTATAAACTAACTCATTATAGCTTGTTATAAACTAACTCATTATCGCTTGTTATAAACTCAAACCTAAATCAAATCAAATTGTATTAGTCGCTAACACATATTTAGCAGTTATGGGTGTAGTGAAATGTTTCTGTTCCTGGCTCCTACAGTGCAGTAATTTCTAACAAGACACAACAATACACACAAGTCTAAAAGTAAAATAATGGAATTAAGAAATATAGAAATATTAGGATGAGCAATGTCGAAGTCTGGAGTATAAAATTACAGTTGAAGTCGGAAGTTTACAGACACTTAGTCGGTTAGGACAAACTAGTTTTTACTATAGTTCTGACAAGTCGGTTAGGACATACACTTAGGTTGGAGTCAATTAAACTAGTTTTTCAACCACTCCACAAATGTCTTGTTAACAAACTATAGTTCTGACAAGTCGGTTAGGACATACAGTGCCTTGCGAAAGCGCTTTTAACGGACCTCTGAGACTATCACAGTGCAGGTGCATTTATACGGAGACTTGATTACACACAGGTGGATTGTATTTATCATCATTAGTCATTTAGGTCAACATTGGATCATTCAGAGATCCTCACTGAACTTCTGGAGAGAGTTTGCTGCACTGAAAGTAAAGGGGCTGAATAATTTTGCACGGCCAATTTTCAGTTTTTGATTTGTTAAAAAAGTTTGAAATATCCAATAAATGTCGTTCCACTTCATGATTGTGTCCCACTTGTTGTTGATTCTTCACAAAAAAATACAGTTTTATATCTTTATGTTTGAAGCCTGAAATGTGGCAAAAGGTCGCAAAGTTCAAGGGGGCCGAATACTTTCGCAAGGCACTGTATACTTTGTGCATGACACAAGTCATTTTTCCAACAATTGTTTACAGACAGATTATTTCACTTATAATTTACTGTATCACAATTCCAGTGGGTCAGAAGTTTACATACACTAAGTTGGCTGTGCCTTTAAACAGCTTGGAAAATTCCAGAAAAAGAATGTCATAGCTTTAGAAGCTTCTGATAGGCTAATTGATATAATTTGAGCCAATTGGAGGTGTACCTGTGGATGTATTTCAAGGCCTACCTTCAAACTCAGTGCCTCTTCGCTTGACATCATGGGAAAATCAAAAGAAAACAGCCATGACCTCTGAAAAATTATTGTAGATCTCCACAAGTCTGGTTCATCCTTGGGAGCTATTTCCAATCACCTGAAGGTGCCACATCTGTACAAACAATAGTACACAAGTATAAACACCATGGGACCACGCAGACGTCATACCGCTCAGGAAGGCGACGCGTTCGGTCTCCTAGAGATGTACGTACGTTGGTGCGAAAAGTGCAAATCAATCCCAGAACAACAGCAAAGGACCTTGTGAAGATGCTGGAGGAAACAGGTACAAAAGTATCTATATCCACAGTAAAACGAGTCCTATATCGACATAACCTGAAAGGCCACTCAGCAAGGAAGAAGCAACTGCTCCAAAACCGCCATATAAAAGCTAGACTACGGTTTGCAACTGCACATGGGGACAAAGATCGTACTTTTTGCAGCAGGGACTTGTGCACTTCACAAAATAGATGGATTCATGAAGAACGAAATTTATGTGGATATATTAAAGCAACATCTCAAGACATCAGTCAGGAAGTTAAAGCTTGATCACAAATGGGTCTTCCAAATGGACAATGACCCCAAGCATACTTCCAAAGTTGTGGCAAAATGGCTTAAGGACAACAAAGTCAAGGTATTGGAGTGTCCATCACAAAGCCCTGACCTCAATCCCATAGAAAATGTGTGGGCAGAACTGAAAAAGCGTGTGCGAGCAAGGAGGCCTACAAACCTGATTCAGTTACATCAGCTCTGTCAGGAGGAATGGGCCAGAATTCACCCAACTTATTGTGGGACGCTTGTGGAAGGCTACCCGAAACGTTTGACCCAAGTTAAACAATTTAAAGGCAATGCTACCAAATACTAATTGAGCATATGTAAACTTCTGACCCACTGGGAATGTGGAAGAAAGAAGTAAAAAGCTGAAATAAATCATTCTCTCTACTATTATTCTGACATTTCATATTCTTAAAATGAAGTGGTGATTCTAACTGACATAAAACAGGGAATTTGTACTAGGATTAAGTGTGAAGAATTGTGAAAAACTGAGTTTAAATGTATTTGGATAAGGTGCATGTAAACTTCCTACTTCAACTGTATATAGTAGTATGCTCTGATTCATATATATATATATATATATATATATATATATATATGTGATGTGATGTATAGACATTATGGACAGTATGTGGCTAGACTATATAGCATATCTGTGGAATACATGGATAGAATTGTATACATGGGGCGGCAGGGTAGCCTAGTGGTGAGAGTGTAGGGACGGCAGGGTAGCCTAGTGGTTAGAGTGTAGGGGTGGCAGGGTAGCCTAGTGGTTAGAGTGTAGGGACGGCAGGGTAGCCTAGTGGTTAGAGTGTAGGGGTGGCAGGGTAGCCTAGTGGTTAGAGCGTAGGGACGGCAGGGTAGCCTAGTGGTTAGAGCGTAGGGACGGCAGGTTAGCCTAGTGGTTAGAGCGTAGGGGCGGCAGGTTAGCCTAGTGGTTAGAGCGTAGGGACGGCAGGTTAGCCTAGTGGTGAGAGTGTAGGGGCGGCAGGGTAGCCTAGTGGTTAGAGCGTAGGGATGGCAGGGTAGCCTAGTGGTTAGAGTGTAGAGGCGGCAGGGTAGCCTAGTGGTTAGAGTGTAGGGGCGGCAGGGTAGCCTAGTGGTTAGAGCGTAGGGACGGCAGGTTAGCCTAGTGGTTAGAGCGTAGGGGCGGCAGGTTAGCCTAGTGGTTAGAGTGTAGGGGCGGCAGGTTAGCCTAGTGGTTAGAGCGTAGGGACGGCAGGGTAGCCTAGTGGTTAGAGCGTAGGGACGGCAGGTTAGCCTAGTGGGTAGAGCGTAGGGGCGGCAGGTTAGCCTAGTGGTTAGAGCGTAGGGACGGCAGGTTAGCCTAGTGGTTAGAGTGTAGGGGCGGCAGGGTAGCCTAGTGGTTAGAGCGTAGGGACGGCAGGGTAGCCTAGTGGTTAGAGTGTAGAGGCGGCAGGGTAGCCTAGTGGTTAGAGTGTAGGGGCGGCAGGGTAGCCTAGTGGTTAGAGCGTAGGGGCGGCAGGTTAGCCTAGTGGTTAGAGTGTAGGGGCGGCAGGTTAGCCTAGTGGTTAGAGCGTAGGGACGGCAGGTTAGCCTAGTGGTGAGAGTGTAGGGGCGGCAGGGTAGCCTAGTGGTGAGAGCATTGGACTAGTAACCGGAAGGTTGCAAGTTCAAATCCCCGAGCTGACAAGGTACAAATCTGTCATTCTGCCCCTGAACAGGCAGTTGAAGTTCCTAGGCTGTCATTGAAAATAAATATACAGCAATAGCTGAATAGGATGAGCCTTGACTAGAAACAATACATCCTGTCAGAAAGACCCATTGACTTTCAACATTTTGTTAAATTAAATACAATTCTAAAATGTATTAAATTATAATTTTGATGATGATGACAAAGCAAAAAACGTTTTTAAGAAATGTTTGCAAATTTATTAAAAAACAAAAAACAGATACCTTATTAACATAACTATTCCTCTGAAACATGACCCGTTTGACCACCTACTTCCTGTTAAACCTGGATGTCAGCAGCACTTATGTGAAAGACATGACCACCTACTTCCTGCTTGACCCAGATGTCAGTAGCACTAATGTGAAAGACATGACCACCTACTTCCTGCTTGACCCAGATGTCAGTAGCACTAATGTGAAAGACATGACCACCTACTTCCTGCTTGACCCAGATGTCAGTAGCACTAATGTGAAAGACATGACCACCTACTTCCTGCTTGACCCAGATGTCTGTAGCACTAATGTGAAAGACATGACCACCTACTTCCTGCTTGACCCAGTTGTCAACAACAATAATGTGAAACACCGTTCGACTGACAACCTGAGCTTGCAGGCGCCCGGCCCTGTCACAAGGAGTCGCTGGAGCACGATAAGACAAGGTCCCGGACGGCGCTGGGACAATTGTGTGCCTTCCTATGGGGTTCCCGGTCACAGTCGGTTGTGACACAGCCTGGGATCGAACACCAGGCTGTATTGTCGCTGTGCAGTGCTATTGACCACTGCACCACCCAGGACCCAGATCTTCTTCATATAGGACTAGAATTACATGCTGATGGCTTTCACTTCTCTTCACAAAGATTTCATTCTTATTTGGGTCTGAATTAATAACTGCTATAGTCTACCACCATCTGAATGGTTATGGGTCTGAATTAATAACTGCTATAGTCTACCACCATCTGAATGGTTATGGGTCTGAATTAATAACTGCTATAGTCTACCACCATCTGAATGGTTATGGGTCTGAATTAATAACTGCTATAGTCTACCACCATCTGAATGGTTATGGGTCTGAATTAATAACTGCTATAGTCTACCGCCATCTGAATGGTTATGGGTCTGAATTAATAACTGCTATAGTCTACCACCATCTGAATGGTTATGGGTCTGAATGGTTATGGGTCTGAATTAATAACTGCTATAGTCTACCACCATCTGAATGGTTATGGGTCTGAATTAATAACTGCTATAGTCTACCACCACCTGAATGGTTATGGGTCTGAATTAATAACTGCTATAGTCTACCACCATCTGAATGGTTATGGGTCTGAATTAATAACTGCTATAGTCTACCACCATCTGAATGGTTATGGGTCTGAATTAATAACTGCTATAGTCTACCACCATCTGAATGGTTATGGGTCTGAATTAATAACTGCTATAGTCTACCGCCATCTGAATGGTTATGGGTCTGAATTAATAACTGCTATAGTCTACCACCACCTGAATGGTTATGGGTCTGAATTAATAACTGCTATAGTCTACCACCATCTGAATGGTTATGGGTCTGAATTAATAACTGCTATAGTCTACCGCCATCTGAATGGTTATGGGTCTGAATTAATAACTGCTATAGTCTACCACCATCTGAATGGTTATGGGTCTGAATTAATAACTGCTATAGTCTACCACCATCTGAATGGTTTTGGGTCTGAATTAATAAATGCTATAGTCTACCACCATCTGAATGGTTATGGGTCTGAATTAATAACTGCTATTGTCTACCACCATCTGAATGGTTATGGGTCTGAATTAATAACTGCTATAGTCTACCACCATCTGAATGGTTATGGGTCTGAATTAATAACTGCTATAGTCTACCACCATCTGAATGGTTATGGGTCTGAATGGTTATGGGTCTGAATTAATAACTGCTATAGTCTACCGCCATCTGAATGGTTATGGGTCTGAATTAATAACTGCTATAGTCTACCGCCATCTGAATGGTTATGGGTCTGAATTAGTAACTGCTATAGTCTACCACCATCTGAATGGTTATGGGTCTGAATTAATAACTGCTATAGTCTACCGCCATCTGAATGGTTATGGGTCTGAATTAGTAACTGCTATAGTCTACCACCATCTGAATGGTTATGGGTCTGAATTAATAACTGCTATAGTCTACCGCCATCTCAATGGTTATGGGTCTGAATGGTTTTGGGTCTGTATTAATAACTGCTATAGTCTACCCCCATCTGAATGGTTATGGGTCTGAATTAGTAACTGCTATAGTCTACCACCATCTGAATGGTTATTGGTCTGAATTAGTAACTGCTATAGTCTACCACCATCTGAATGGTTATGGGTCTGAATTAATAACTGCTATAGTCTACCACCATCTGAATGGTTATGGGTCTGAATTAATAACTGCTATAGTCTACCCCCATCTGAATGGTTATGGGTCTGAATTAATAACTGCTATAGTCTACCCCCATCTGAATGGTTATGGGTCTGAATTAATAACTGCTATAGTCTACCCCCATCTGAATGGTTATGGGTCTGAATTAATAACTGCTATAGTCTACCACCATCTGAATGGTTATGGGTCTGAATTAATAACTGCTATA
Source organism: Oncorhynchus clarkii lewisi (assembly GCF_045791955.1). Taxonomy (NCBI): domain Eukaryota; kingdom Metazoa; phylum Chordata; class Actinopteri; order Salmoniformes; family Salmonidae; genus Oncorhynchus; species Oncorhynchus clarkii. Next base: position 4,748,565 of record NC_092163.1, read on the forward strand.
GTCTACCACCATCTGAATGGTTATGGGTCTGAATTAGTAACTGCTATAGTCTACCACCATCTGAATGGTTATGGTTCTGAATTAATAACTGCTATAGTCTACCACCATCTGAATGGTTATGGGTCTGAATTAATAACTGCTATAGTCTACCCCCATCTGAATGGTTATGGGTCTGAATTAATAACTGCTATAGTCTACCACCATCTGAATGGTTATGGGTCTGAATTAGTAACTGCTATAGTCTACCACCATCTGAATGGTTATGGGTCTGAATTAATAACTGCTATAGTCTACCGCCATCTGAATGGTTTTGGGTCTGAATGGTTATGGGTCTGAATTAATAACTGCTATAGTCTACCCCCATCTGAATGGTTATGGGTCTGAATGGTTATGGGTCTGAATAAATAACTGCTATAGTCTATCACCATCTGAATGGTTATGGGTCTGAATGAATAACTGCTATAGTCTACCACCATCTGAATGGTTATGGGTCTGAATTAGTAACTGCTATAGTCTACCACCATCTGAATGGTTATGGGTCTGAATTAATAACTGCTATAGTCTACCGCCATCTGAATGGTTTTGGGTCTGAATGGTTATGGGTCTGAATTAATAACTGCTATAGTCTACCCCCATCTGAATGGTTATGGGTCTGAATGGTTATGGGTCTGAATTAATAACTGCTATAGTCTATCACCATCTGAATGGTTATGGGTCTGAATTAATAACTGCTATAGTCTACCGCCATCTGAATGGTTTTGGGTCTGAATTAATAACTGCTATAGTCTACCACCATCTGAATGGTTATGGGTCTGAATTAATAACTGCTATAGTCTACCACCATCTGAATGGTTATGGGTCTGAATTAATAACTGCTATAGTCTACCCCCATCTGAATGGTTATGGGTCTGAATTAATAACTGCTATAGTCTACCACCATCCGAATGGTTATGGGTCTGAATTAATAACTGCTATAGTCTACCCCCATCTGAATGGTTTTGAGTCTGTATTAATAACTGCTATAGTCTACCACCATCTGAATGGTTATGGGTCTGAATTAATAACTGCTATAGTCTACCACCATCTGAATGGTTATGGGTCTGAATTAATAACTGCTATAGTCTACCACCATCTGAATGGTTATGGGTCTGAATTAATAACTGCTATAGTCTACCACCATCTGAATGGTTATGGGTCTGAATTAATAACTGCTATAGTCTACCGCCATCTGAATGGTTATGGGTCTGAAATAATAACTGCTATAGTCTACCACCATCTGAATGGTTATGGGTCTGAATTAATAACTGCTATAGTCTACCACCATCTGAATGGTTATGGGTCTGAATTAATAACTGCTATAGTCTACCACCATCTGAATGGTTATGGGTCTGAATTAGTAACTGCTATAGTCTACCGCCATCTGAATGGTTATGGGTCTGAATTAATAACTGCTATAGTCTACCACCATCTGAATGGTTATGGGTCTGAATTAATATCTGCTATAGTCTACCACCATCTGAATGGTTATGGGTCTGAATTAATAACTGCTATAGTCTACCCCCATCTGAATGGTTATGGGTCTTAATTAATAACTGCTATAGTCTACCACCATCTGAATGGTTATGGGTCTGAATTAGTAACTGCTATAGTCTACCGCCATCTGAATGGTTTTGGGTCTGAATTAATAACTGCTATAGTCTACCACCATCTGAATGGTTATGGGTCTGAATTAATAACTGCTATAGTCTACCACCATCTGAATGGTTATGGGTCTGAATTAATAACTGCTATAGTCTACCACCATCTGAATGGTTATGGGTCTGAATTAATAACTGCTATAGTCTACCACCATCCGAATGGTTATGGGTCTGAATTAATAACTGCTATAGTCTACCCCCATCTGAATGGTTTTGAGTCTGTATTAATAACTGCTATAGTCTACCACCATCTGAATGGTTATGGGTCTGAATTAATAACTGCTATAGTCTACCACCATCTGAATGGTTATGGGTCTGAATTAATAACTGCTATAGTCTACCACCATCTGAATGGTTATGGGTCTGAATTAATAACTGCTATAGTCTACCGCCATCTGAATGGTTATGGGTCTGAAATAATAACTGCTATAGTCTACCACCATCTGAATGGTTATGGGTCTGAATTAATAACTGCTATAGTCTACCACCATCTGAATGGTTATGGGTCTGAATTAATAACTGCTATAGTCTACCACCATCTGAATGGTTATGGGTCTGAATTAGTAACTGCTATAGTCTACCGCCATCTGAATGGTTATGGGTCTGAATTAATAACTGCTATAGTCTACCACCATCTGAATGGTTATGGGTCTGAATTAATATCTGCTATAGTCTACCACCATCTGAATGGTTATGGGTCTGAATTAATAACTGCTATAGTCTACCCCCATCTGAATGGTTATGGGTCTTAATTAATAACTGCTATAGTCTAACCACCATCTGAATGGTTATGGGTCTGAATTAATAACTGCTATATATATATATATGTAGATATGTAGATGTTTGGTATCATGAAGCAGCACTCTGTTAACCACTCTCTCGCTCTCTCTATCTCTATGTCTCTCTCTGTCTCTCTCTCTCTCTCTCTCTCAATCTCTCTCTCTCTCGCTCTGTATTTCTCTCTCTCTCTCTCTCTCTCTCTCTCTCTCTCACTCTCTCTCTCTATCTCTACGTCTCTCTCTCTCTATCTCTCTCTCTCGATATATATATATATATATAGTGAGCGGACCAAGTAATTTGGTGTTACTCTAAAGCGGAAAGGTGGAATAAACGAGTCAGGAGTATGTTTTCTTAATTGAACAAAGTTCTCCATTGAGGGATTTCTTTCAACTCCAACACTCCAACACAATCAATGATGATCTCCCAAGGAAAACATAAATCTTCTTCTGTACACGAAAAAGAAACACAAGACGAGTATCTTTACACAATAACATAAATCACTGATTTGTCACCGTCTTAATGGTTTGTTCGTGGATAGCTCCCATCTCGTGGTGGCCGTCCCCCAGAGGTAGTTTGTCTTCTTCTTTTCACCTTCTGAAAGGTACGTCTCCTCCTTTGGAGGAGCAAACACTCTTTTCTTTTATATCTTCCACCTCCCTCCTCTCTTTTGTAGGGAAAAGAGAATAGGTCAATAGTACTGTCAGCTGTGCTTAATTGCCTCTGATCACCTTGACCCACATGCCTAGCTGGGCTACTATCCAGCCATCTGGCGGTCCTTCCACATACCTCCCCCCTCAGGACCGGACCAGAGGGCCGGGACAGCGCGTCTGCATTCCCGTTCCTCGATCCGGCCCTGTGGATGACATGGAAAACGGTTGAAAACGGAAAACGAAAAAAAACGGTTGTAAAGCAAGAAACCATCTGGCTATTGTGTTGTTATTGTTTCTCTTACCGGTCATCCACGTGAGGGGAGCATGCTCGGTAACGAGGGCAAACCTACGTCCAAGCAGGTAGTACCGGAGATAATCGAGGGCCCACTGTTCCCGATCACTGCGCTTCCTACTTATGAAGAGAATAGGCCTTCACCCTGAGCTAGGATGGCCCGACCCCCGTATCCGAGGCGTCGACCTGCACAATGAACTCTTGGGAGAAGTCAGGAGCTTGCAGGACGGGATCAGAGCACAGGCTATCTTTAAGCAACTGAAAGTCGTCTTGTCCTTCCACACTACACGGTTTGGCAGGTTTTTCTTGATGAGGTTTGTGAGGGGGTTGGCAATGGTTGCATATCCTGGGATGAAACGGCGATAACATCCCGTTATCCATAAGAAGGCCCGAACATCCCGCTTTGTCTGGGGTCGAGGCCAGTCCCGAATTGCCCTGGTCTTCTCTGCCTGTGGGCGTATTTTCCCGTTCCCCACGGTGTATCCCGGGTATTTCGCTTCGGACAGACCCAGGCAGCATTTTTTGTGATTGGCCGTCAACCCTGTAGCTTTCAGGCTCACGAGCACCGCCCGTAGTCGCAGGAGGTGACTGTCCCAGTCCTCGCTGTGGATGACCACATCGTCTATGTATGCCGCTGAATACTCTTGATGGGGCTGTAGAATGGCATCCATATGCCGGGTTCAGTGTGGATATGGTGAAACAGGACATCTGTTTTTGAGAACACCCTGCCCTATTGCATAATCAGCGTGTCAAGCCATCTCGACTGCTCCGGCAGGAGAGTTCGGCCACGGCGCACCTGTGGTAAGGCCTCCTCTTTTTCCTTTGCCCTCCAGGGCCATCAAAGCCACCTCCTCCTCTCTTCTTCAACAGGTTTATGTGATAGAGTTGGACCTTCTTCCTCCTCTCAGGTTGCTTGATGAGGTAATTGACCGGTGAGACCCTTTCCGCTACCTCGTAGGGGCCCCCTCCACTACGCTAGCAAGCGGTGTTCAGCCGTGGGCACGAGCACCATCACTTTCTCTCACGGGGTGTCGCTGACTTATCGTAGGCCCGGCCTTAGGTCCGTTGCGTCTTCTCCATATGCTCCTTTAATATGGGCCTTTAATATGGGCCACACTGCCGACAGGCGGTCTCTCATTGGGGTAACGTGTTCCATCGTGGACCGGAATGGGCATGGTTGGGCCTCCCAGGTCTCCTTGACTAAATCGAGGATCCCTCGACAGGGCCTGCAGTAGAGCAATTCAAATGGGGAAAACCCAGTGTACTTCTCGCAGGGCAAACATTAAGTAGAGGGAGAAGCATGTCCCAGATTGTCCCATCTCTGGACATCACTCTTCTCAACATGCTTTTAATCGTTTTGTTCAGGCGTTCGCACAAACCGTCTGTCTGTGGGTGGAATGTGCTTGTGCGTATCTGTTGAACCTGGTATAACCGACACAAGTCCTTCATCAACCGGGACATGAACGGGGTTCCCTGATCGGTTAGGATTGTCTTGGGAAGGCCCATCCGAGAGAACATCATGAACAATTCCTTGGAGATTCCCTTTGACGACAAGTTACGAAAGGGTATGGCCTCTGGGAACTTGGTAGCGTAATCTACGACAACTAGGATGTACTCGTGTCCTCTGGCAGATTTTTGGGAGGGATCCCACGAGGTCCATAGCTATGCGTTCAAAGGGGGTCTCTATAATGGGGAGAGGAATCAAAGCACGCAGGTGTTGCCGTGGGGCTGTACGCTGACATTGATCACACGTCCTACAATACCTGGCCTCATCCCAGGTGACACGGGGCCAATAGAACCTCAGGTGTTGCCGTGGGGCTGTACGCTGACATTGATCACACGTCCTACAATACCTGGCCTCATCCCAGGTGACACGGGGCCAATAGAACCTCAGGTGTTGCCGTGGGGCTGTACGCTGACATTGATCACACGTCCTACAATACCTGGCCTCATCCCAGGTGACACAGGGCCAATAGAACCTCAGGTGTTGCCGTGGGGCTGTACGCTGACATTGATCACACGTCCTACAATACCTGGCCTCATCCCAGGTGACACGGGGCCAATAGAACCTCAGGTGTTGCCGTGGGGCTGTACGCTGACATTGATCACACGTCCTACAATACCTGGCCTCATCCCAGGTGACACAGGGCCAATAGAACCTCAGGTGTTGCCGTGGGGCTGTACGCTGACATTGATCACACGTCCTACAATACCTGGCCTCATCCCAGGTGACACGGGGCCAATAGAACCTCAGGTGTTGCCGTGGGGCTGTACGCTGACATTGATCACACGTCCTACAATACCTGGCCTCATCCCAGGTGACACGGGGCCAATAGAACCTCAGGTGTTGCCGTGGGGCTGTACGCTGACATTGATCACACGTCCTACAATACCTGGCCACATCTCGGGTGACACAGGGCCAATAGAACCTCTGCATGATTCTGTCGATAGTTTTGTCCCGTGCCAGGTGTCCTCCTAAGACGTGGGAATGTGCCAGCTGTAGGACAGTATCCCTGAATGGTCTAGGCACCATTAATAATTCCTGTTTTTCCCCCTTCGTTGCCTGATTGCATAGTAGGGAAGAGAGGGCTCACCTGATCCGTCAACGTTCCTCCCGTCGATCACCTTCACCTTCCTCATGGCATCCCGTAGGTCTGGGTCTCTATGCTGAGAGGTGCCGAACTGTCCCATTCATTCTTGGGACAGGTCGACCTCGGTAGAGGGGTGTGGAGGTTGTTCCCCATCCCCGCCAGGAGTGCCGAGGAGAATCCTTTCCATGTTCCCTCCTCGGATGGGGCTTCAAATTTATCGCTTAGCCCCTGGTTGCTCCTTCCTTCCTGGTCGTATATAACCCTTCGCAGGTGTCTTCACCGGTGGTTTCCTGGAATAGCTGTCGGAGACGTTGGGTCGCTATTTCTTCCTCTGCTCCAGAGGACGAGGTCGAGGCTACGTTTCCTTGTAGGGCTACTACCTCGAGCTTGGATTTGTTTAGCGTTCATGTCCCCCTTCGGTGGCCCGGCTCTTGCCGTGTGATAGAGAGACCTGATCCCCTTTTTCCTGTGTGTAACGTCATCTGCTGAAGCTCCTTATATAGGGGGCAGTCTCTCCCAGTCAATAATGTGCCGAAGCTCCTTATATGGCGGGCAGTCTCTCCCAGTCAGTAATGTGCCGAAGCTCCTTATATAGGGGGCAGTCTCTCCCAGTCAATAATGTGCTGAAGCTCCTTATATAGGGGGCAGTCTCTCCCAGTCAATAATGTGCCGAAGCTCCTTATATATGGGGCAGTCTCTCCCAGTCAATAATGGCACCTTCAGCTGGGGTACTTTCCCTGCCTTGACTGTACACCTTCCTTGCGGTCTCCACCTAATGCCCGCATTCTCCACAATATATATATATGTTTGGTATCATAAAGCAGCACTCTGTTAACCTCTCTCTCTCTCTCTGTCTCTGTCTCTGTCTCTCTCTATACATATAGATGTTTGGTATCATAAAGCAGCGCTCTGTTAACCTCTCTCTCTCTCTCTCTCTCTCTCTCTCTCTCTCTCTCTCTCTCTCTCTCTCTGTCTCTATTTCTCTCTGTCTCTGTCTCCCTCTGTCTCTGTTTCTCTCTGTCTCTCTCTCTGTCTCTCTCTCTCTCTCTCTGTCTCTGTCTCTGTTTCTCTCTGTCTCTCTCTCTCTCTCTCTGTCTCTGTCTCTCTCTATACATCTAGATGTTTGGTATCATGAAGCAGCACTCTGCTAACCTGCTGAACGGAATGAAGAAGCAGGCAGATAAAGACCAGACCATCGAAGTGAAGGAGTGAGTCCTGAACTCTGACCTCTAACCTCTAACCTCTACACCTTTCACCTTACACCCCTGAGCCTTCATTGTAATACACATACATAGATATTTAAATATTATAACATATAAATATATATATCATATACAGTGCCATTCAAAGAATTTGGGGATCACTTAGAAATGTCCTTGTTTTTTAAAGAAAAGCACGTTTTTTTCACCATGTAAATAACTTCAAATTGATCAGAAATACAGTGTAGACATTGTTAATGTTGTAAATGACTATTGTAGCTGAAAACTGAATATTTTATATGGAATATCTACATAGGCGTACAGAGGCTCATTATCAGCAACCATCACTCCTGTGTTCCAATGGCACGTTGTGTTAGCTAATCCACGTTTATCATTTTAAAAGGCTAATTGATCCTTAGAAAACCCTTCTGCAATTATGTTAGCACAGCTGAAAACTATGGCTCTGATTAAAGAAGCAATAAAACTGGCCTTCTTTAGACTAGTTGAGTATCTGGAGCATCCGCATTTGTGGGTTCAATTACAGGCTCGAAATGTCCAGAAACAAATAACTTTCTCCTGAAACTAGTCAGTCTACTCTTGTTCTGAGAAATGAAGGCTATTCCATGCGAGAAATTGCCAAAGAAACTGAAGCTCGTACAACGATGTGTACTACTCCCTTCACAGAACAGCGTAAACTGGCTCTAACCAGAATAGAAAGAGGAATTGGAGGCCCCGGTGCACAACTGAGCAAGAGGACATTAGAGTGTCTAGTTTGAGAAACTTCACCCAACTTCACCCAACTTCTGACAAGTCCTCAACTGGCAGCTTCATTAAATAGTAACCACAAAACACCAGTCTCAACATCAACAGTGAAGTGGCGACTCCTGGATGCTGGCCTTCTAGGCAGAGTTGCAAAGAAAAAGCTATATCTCAGACTGGCCAATAAAACGTAAAGATGGGCAAAAGAACACAGACACTGGACAGAGGAACTCTGCCTAGAAGGCTAGAATCCCGGAGTCTCCTCTTCACTGTTGACGTTGAGACTGGTGTTTTGCGGGTACTATTTAATGAAGCTGCCAGCTGGTCAGTAGTTTTAGTCAGTAGTTGTGTGGTCTAGAGGTGGTCAGTAGTTGTGTGGTCAGTGGTTGTGGGGATGCAGTCAATAGTTGTGTGGTCAATACTTGTGTGGTTGTGGTCAATAGTTGTGTGGTCAGTAGTTGTGGTCAGTAGTCGTGTGGTCAATAGTTGTGTGGTCAGTAGATGTGTGGTTGTGGTCAATCGTTTTGTGGTCAGTAGTTGTGTGGTCAGTAGATGTGGTGGGTAGTTGTGTGGTCAGTAGCTGTATGGTCAGTAGTTGTGGTCGGTAGTTGTGTGGTCGGTAGTCGTGTGGTCAATAGTTGTGTGGTCAGTAGATGTGTGGTTGTGGTCAATCGTTTTGTGGTCAGTAGTTGTGTGGTCAGTAGCTGTGGTCGGTAGTTGTGTGGTCAGTAGCTGTATGGTCAGTAGTTGTGGTCGGTGGTTGAGGTCGGTGGTTGTGTGGTCGGTAGTGGTGTGGTTGTGGTCAATAGTTGTGTGGTTGTGGTCAATAGTTGTGTGGTCAGTAGTTGTGTGGTCAGGACTCTGACTGGGCCACTCCAGATGGTGAATTTTCTTCTCTTGAAGCCATTCCGTTGTTGATTTACTTCACCCAACTTCACCCAACTTCTGTTAAGCTTCAATTTGCAGACAGATGGCCTTACATTCTCCTGCAAAAAGTCTTGATAAACTTAGAAATGTATTTTTCTGTTGATTACAGCAAGCTGCAAACAGCAAGCAGGCCCTGAGGCCCCAAACCGTGATGCTCTACCATACTTCACAGTTGGGATGAGGTTTTGTTGGTGTGCTGTGCCTTTAAGATCAGATTAAATTGTATAACTAATTTATGCAGAAATCCAGGTAATTCCAAAGGATTCACATACTTAGTTGTGTGGTTGCGGTCAGTAGTTGTGGTCGGTAGTTGTGTGGTTGTGGTCAGTAGTTGTGTGGTTGTGGTCAGTGATACGTTATTTTTTTTCTTCAAACTTTCTAAATTTGACTCTTGGACTTGATGTGCATTTGCAATATGAAAATTTACCGTGGAGCGCGCTTGCCATCTATTGGATTTTCGCTGTGTGACACTTGGCCATATGACGTTTGCAATAAGTTTTGAATGAAATGGCGTCCATTTGAGTGGTATTGTACATCGTGTATATGTTTCGTACGATGCCAATAAGTTCCCATTCATTTTTGTCCATTTCAGGGGGGTATTTCCTTACATGAACAAATGTTGAACTGAAACCCAACTCCTATTTACAATTCACTATTGACCATTAGTACTCTAGTACTCTAGTCCTCTCATCCTCTCAAACTCTCAAACTCTGCAATGTGTATTTATGTTCAATATATGCTTACAAAACTGAGGTCAATTTTTTTTAAATTCCCAAAATGACCAGGGGCACCCCCTATTGGATGGGCACAGGTGAGGGGTGCTCCCTACCCAACCGTGGACCCCTTGCACCCCCTAAAGGCAATTAAAACCATTTTTAAAATGTGCTCCTGGTAACCCGTTCCAATCACCAGGCGCCCAACTGTCCATTTGCAATATGTTTAATTGGGCATTTACCATCACGAATTTGACACGCTCAAAAAAACTGCAGGAATGTGAAATTGACTGGCCCGATGAACTCGGGATGGCCGGGCAGTGATTCTGGTTCCTCTCCATCGCTCGTTGGTGTTGATTTCAGATTGTCAATTTGGTGATGGTACCTAAATGTCTATCACTGTTTAGACATATTGCAAATGGACAAAAGTCAGCTAGCAAGTCACCGTCCATCCGTCAATTAGATATAATTCTGACACCAAACTGATACCAACTGACACCAAACCTACTGTTTCCAACTCGTTTAAAAGCCAACTATCACATATTTCAGAGCAGACCCAATATTCACAGCTCTTTCAGTTTACACCATAATAAAGACGTAAAACACGTGGTTACGTTCTAGCTGCGGGTCCAGCTGAGGCGACCCCCGAATCCCAAGTTTTGGCTTGATATGTCATTTGAAGCATGAGCTGCAACCTTAATTGGTGCTGAAAATCCACATTTTCCGGGCATTGCTACGGGGTCCTTGAATGAGCTATCGGACAGAAACATAAGGATCCGTCTCTATGGGCCGAGGCGGTGTCAATGCACCTAGTCTTGCAACTCTGGGACTTTTCTAAATGTCGTCATTTTCGTGACGGTCAAAATTAATCGAAGTTATTGCAAATGTACAAGGCTGTTTCTCGGTCTGATAACATTCTAGAGCCACATAACTCACCGTGCACTATTGACTTGAGCTCTAGAACAGGTTTCCAAACTTTCAGAGCTCTAGGTCTGACGGTTCTTTGATTGTTTGAACAAAGGTAACTATTGCAGGCTCTGTGTGGCTGTAAGTCCCACACTGTGTCACTCCATTCTTGTTGTGTGTGTGTGAGTTTTTCTTGCAAATCTGATTGGAGAAATGACTGATTTACAGTTCATGAGGGTTGCCTAATCACACTTATGAAGTTTTGGAAAGATCTGACTGTTTCAACCCTTCGAAACATCCCTTATGACCCCAATTTAAGGCACTTCCGGTTGGCACAGGAAGCTGAAAGTAAACACATATCCTCATTGGGGTAGGCTCTTACAGAATAATCCTGAGTTTAAAGTCTTTATGTTAAGAATTGACTGATTTACAGAGGGTTGAATGATTGAGTGTTATTTCAAAAAATCACATAAAATATCAGAAATCACGAATTCCGAAACCCACTTTAACAGATTCGTCTGAACATTCCGCAACTGGATCAAAAACTTTTAAAAAATGTATATATATTTGAACATCACCAATTGTACAATGTACAATCTCTCTTAAATTATGATAGATAAATGGCTGGTTCTTTTTTCCTTACACAGTAGGTTCATGTACTTTGACGTGAAGCGGTCAAATTAGCACTCTATTTTCGTTTTTGACCTTTAATCCCAGAAAAATGGCCTTAACAGAAAATACATTGAGGCCTCTTGTTTCGGTGCTGACAGCCCAAGTTTCGTCTTCGATGTCTTTTCCGTTTAGGAGAAATGGTCATGTAGTGATTGGTGATGTTTTGTACATTTGCAATAAGAGTCCATTCGCCATCTGGTGGAATTTCCGAGAGACTTCGTTCGATGACTTCACAGAAGATCTGGCCCCGGTGCACGTCTGCAAATTTTACAAATATTCGCGAACGTCTAGTAAGGGACCGAACATTAGCAATATGGAGTTTCTCATCGATTATACAGCAAATGCCGTTAAGTGTGCCCTTTTATATGTAAGGGAGTGTATAACAGCTGCAGGGAAGTCAGGCGCTGGAGAGCAGTAATGGGTCAGTAGTTGTGTAGTTGTGATCAGTAGTTGTGTAATTCTGGTTGTGTTGCAGGTTCTTTGGGCCCTACAGTATGGACGTGGTCACCAGCACAGCCTTCAGTGTGGACATTGACTCTCTGAACAACCCTTCAGACCCCTTCGTCTCCAACGTCAAGAAGATGGTCAAGTTTGACCTTTTAAACCCACTGTTCCTCCTAGTCGGTGAGACAACACATGCACAGACACACACGGACGCAGAATTGTACTTTTTAATCATATGAAGTTGTACATCTTTCAATAAATTGTTCCTCTCCTCTCCTCCTCTTCTCCTCTCCCACCCCTCCTCTCCTCTCCCGCCTCTCCTCTGCTTTTCTCCTCTCCTCTCCTCTCCTCTCCTCTCCTCTCCCGCCTCTCCTCTGCTTTTCTCCTCTCCTCTCCTCTCCTCTCCTCTCCTCTCCTCTCCTCTCCTCTCCTCTCCTCTCCTCTCCTCTCCTCTCCTCTCCTCTCCTCTCCTGTCCTCCTCTCTTCTCCTCTTCTCCTCCTCTCCTCTCATTCTCCAGCTTTGTTTCCCTTCACTGGTCCTATCTTGGAGAAGATGAAGTTTTCTATCTTCCCGACTGCGGTGACAGACTTCTTTTACGCCTCGCTGATTAAGATCAAATCTGGACGTGACACTGGGATCTCAACCGTAAACATGTTTTATATTTATATTTGATTATGTTGTTTGTTTATGTTTGTGATGGTTGTGATTGGACCAGATCCATAAGAATATGCTTGTGATGGTTGTGATTGGACAAGATCCATAAGAATATGTTTGTGTTGGTTGTGATTGGACCAGATCCATAAGAATATGTTTGTGTTGGTTGTAATTGGACCAGATCCATAATAATATGTTTGTGTTGTTTGTGATTGGACCAGATCCAGTGGAATCTGTTTGTGTTGGATGTGATTGGATGGATTTGACCTCATGTCTTTCTGCTTCCAGAGTCGGGTGGATTTCTTACAGCTGATGATCGACTCTCAGAAAGGCAGCGACACAAAGACAGGAGGGGAACAGACTAAAGGTACCTGCCGAACACACACCTGGAAACTAATGTTACCAACACACACCTGGAAACTGTTCTCCTCTCTCTCTCTCTCTATCTCTCTCTCTCTCTCTCTCTCTCTCTCTCTCTCTCCCTCTCTCCCTCCCTCCACAGGACTGACTGATCATGAGATCTTGTCTCAGGCCATGATCTTCATCTTCGCCGGCTATGAGACCAGCAGCAGTACTATGAGTTTCCTGGCCTATAACCTGGCAACCAATCCCCACGTCATGACCAAACTTCAGGAGGAGATAGATACTGTGTTCCCCAACAAGGTAACCCCCACACCATGACCAAACTACAGGAGGAGATAGATACTGTGTGGGTGCCAGATATGTTGAGGTCCTGATGTGTGTGTAACCCCGGTGTCAGATGGGGTGAGGTAGTAATGTGTGTGTATCCCCGGTGTCAGATGGGGTGAGGTACTGATGTGTGTGTATCCCCGGTGTCAGATGAGGTGAGGTACTGATTTGTATATAACCACGGTGCAGGCTCCAATCCAGTACGAAGCTCTGATGCAGATGGACTATTTGGACTGTGTGTTGAATGAGTCTCTGAGACTGTACCCCATCTCCCCGCGACTGGAGAGGGTCGCCAAGAAGACGGTGGAGATTAACGGCATCATCATCCCCAAAGACTGCGTTGTCCTGGTTCCCACGTGGACCCTCCACCGTGACCCAGAGATCTGGTCCGACCCTGAGGAGTTCAAACCAGAGAGGTACTGACCGCACCGTAACCACAGCACAACCATAACACAACCTTAATACAACCACATTACAACTACAATTCCACCATAACCTAACCACAATACAAAAACAATAGCATTTTTTTCATTTTGCTAACCACAACTACAGTGCATTATAATACTGTAGTGCAATGTGTTGTGTCTGAACAACAACCACAAATCAACTACAATACAATGTGTAATGTGTCTGCCCTCCCCCTGTCCAGGTTCAGTAAGGAGAACAAGGAGCCTATTGATCCGTACACGTACATGCCGTTTGGGGCGGGGCCCAGGAACTGTATCGGGATGCGCTTCGCCCTGATCATGATCAAACTGGCCATGGTCGAGATCGTCCAGAGTTTCACTTTCTCCGTCTGCGACGAGACCGAGGTGAGACGCTCACCCGAGCAGACAGAATATGGCATCATCAAACATCAGTAGCATTCATTGATAGAGACTGCACTTTCCGCAGCACCTGTTTAAACATGGTCACCACCTGTTTTAACATGGACCTGTTTTACATGGTCACCACCTGTTTTAACATGGACCTGTTAACATGGTCACCACCTGTTTTAACATGGACCTGTTTTAACATGGTCACCAACTGTTTTAACATGGTCACCACCTGTTTTAACATGGTCAGCACCTGTTTTAACATGGACCTGTTTTAACATGGTCAGAACCTGTTTTAACATGGTCAGCACCTATTTTAGTACACAATCACCACCTGTTTTAACATGGACCTGTTTTAACATGGTCAACACCTGTTTTAACATGGTCACCACCTGTTTTAACATGGTCACCACCTGTTTTAACATGGTCAACACCTGTTTTAACATGGTCACCACCTGTTTTAACATGGTCACCACCTGTTTTAACATTGACCTGTTTTAACATGGTCACCACCTGTTTTAACATGGTCAGTACTTGTTTTAACATGGACCTGTTTTAACATGGAACTGTTTTAACATGGTCACCACCTGTTTTAACATGGTCACCGCCTGTTTTAGCATGGACCTGTTTTACATGGTCAGCACCTGTTTTACATAGTCACCACCTGTTTTAACATGGTCACCACCTATTTTACTACATGGTCAACACCTGTTTTAACATGGTCACCACCTGTTTTAACATGGTCACCACCTGTTTTAACATGGTCAACACCTGTTTTAACATGGTCACCACCTGTTTTAACATGGTCACCACCTGTTTTAACATTGACCTGTTTTAACATGGTCACCACCTGTTTTAACATGGTCAGTACTTGTTTTAACATGGACCTGTTTTAACATGGAACTGTTTTAACATGGTCACCACCTGTTTTAACATGGTCACCGCCTGTTTTAGCATGGACCTGTTTTACATGGTCAGCGCCTGTTTTACATAGTCACCACCTGTTTTAACATGGTCACCACCTATTTTACTACATGGTCAACACCTGTTTTAACATGGTCACCACCTGTTTTAACATGGTCACCACCTATTTAAACGAGGTCACCACCTGTATTAACATGGACAACAACTGTTTTAACATGGACCTGTTTTAACATGGTTATCACCTGTTTTAACATGGTGACCACCTGTTTTAACATGGGCCTGTTTTAACATGGCCAGCACCTGTTTTAACATGGTCACCACCTGTTTTAACATGTTCACCACCTGTTTTAACATTGACCTGTTATAACATGGTTACCACCTGTTTTAACATGGTGACCACCTGTTTTAACATGGTCAGCACCTGTTTTAACATGGTCACCATCTGTTTTAACATGATCATCACCTGTTTTAACATGGTCAGCACCTATTTTAGTACATGGTCACCACCTGTTTTAACATGGACCTGTTTTAACATGGTCAACACCTGTTTTAACATGGTCACCACCTGTTTTAACATGGACCTGTTTTAACATGGTCACCACCTGTTTTAACATGGTCACCGCCTATTTTAACAAGGTCACCATCCGTTTTAACATGGTCACCACCTGTTTTAACATGGACCTGTTTTAACATGGTTACCACCTGTTTTAACATGGTCACCATCTGTTTTAACATGGACCTGTTTTTTTACATTGTCAGCACCTGTTTTAACATGGTCACCACTTGTTTTAACATGGACCTGTTTTAACCTAGTCAACACCTGTTGTAACATGGTCACCACCTGTTTTAACATGGTCACCACCTGTTTTAACATGGTCACCACCTGTTTTAACATGGTCACCACCTGTTTTAACATTGACCTGTTTTAACATGGTCACCACCTGTTTTAACATGGTCAGTACTTGTTTTAACATGGACCTGTTTTAACATGGAACTGTTTTAACATGGTCACCACCTGTTTTAACATGGTCAACGCCTGTTTTAGCATGGACCTGTTTTAACATGGTCAGCACCTGTTTTACATAGTCACCACCTGTTTTACATGGTCAGCACCTGTTTTACATAGTCACCACCTGTTTTAACATGGTCACCAACTATTTTACTACATGGTCAACACCTGTTTTAACATGGTCACCACCTGTTTTAACATGGTCACCACCTATTTAAACAAGGTCACCACCTGTATTAACATGGACAATACCTGTTTTAACATGGTGACCACCTGTTTTAACATGGTCAGCACCTGTTTTAACATGGTCACCACCTGTTTTAACATGTTCACCACCTGTTTTAACATTGACCTGTTATAACATGGTGACCACCTGTTTTAACATGGACCTGTTTTAACATGGTCAGCACCTGTCTTAACATGGTCCTCTCCTGTTTTAACATGGTCACCACCTGTTTTAACATGGTAACCATCTGTTTTAACATGATCATCACCTGTTTTAACATGGTCAGCACCTATTTTAGTACATGGTCACCAAATGTTTTAACATGGACCTGTTTTAACATGGTCAACACCTGTTTTAACATGGTCACCACCTGTTTTAACATGGACCTGTTTTAACATGGTCACCACCTGTTTTAACATGGTCATCACCTGTTTTAACATGGACCTGTTTTAACATGGAACTGTTTAACATGGTCACCACCTGCTTCAACATGGTCACTACCTGTTTTAGCATGGTCAACACCTGTTCAACATGTTCACCGCCTATTTTAACAAGGTCACCATCTGTTTTAACATGGTCACCACCTGTTTTAACATGGACCTGTTTTAACATTGTTACCACCTGTTTTAACATGGTCACTACCTGTTTTAGCATGGTCAACACCTGTTCAACATGGCCACCATCTGTTTTAACATGGTCACCACCTATTTTAACATGGTCACCACCTGTTTTAACATGGTCTGCACTTATTTTAGTACATGGTCACCACCTGTTTTAACATGGACCTGTTTTAACATGGAACTGTTTTAACATGGTCACCACCTGTTTTAACATGGTCACCACCTGTTTTAACATGGTCACCACCTGTTTTAACATGGACCTGTTTTAACATGGTCACCACCTGTTTTAACATGGTCACTACCTGTTTTAGCATGGTCAACACCTGTTCAACATGGTCACCATCTGTTTTAACATGGTCACCACCTATTTTAACATGGTCACCACCTGTTTTAACATGGTCAGCACTTATTTTAGTACATGGTCACCACCTGTTTTAACATGGACCTGTTTTAACATGGAACTGTTTTAACATGGTCACCACCTGTTTTAACATGGTCACCACCTGTTTTAACATGGTCAACACCTGTTTTAACATGGTCACCACCTGTTTTAACATGGACCTGTTTTAACATGGTCAGCACCTGTTTTAACATGGTCAGTACTTGTTTGAACATGGACCTGTTTTATCATGGAACTGTTTTATCATGGTCACCACCTGTTTTAACATGGTCACCACCTGTTTTAACATGGACCTGTTTTAACATGGTCACCACCTGTTTTAACATGGTCAGTACTTGTTTTAACATGGACCTGTTTTAACATGGAACTGTTTTATCATGGTCACCACCTGTTTTAACATGGTCACCACCTGTTTTAACATGGTCACCACCTTTTTTAACTTGGTCACCACCTGTTTTAACTTGGTCACCACCTGTTTTAACATGGAACTGTTTTATCATGGTCACCACCTTTTTAAACATGGTCAGCGCCTGTTTTAACATGGTCACCGCCTGTTTTAACATGGTCAGCACCTATTTTAGTACATGGTCAACACCTGTTTTAACATGGTCACCACCTGTTTTAACATGGTCAGCACCTATTTTACTACATGGTCACCACCTGTTTTAACATGGACCTCTTTTAACATGGTCAACACCTGTTTTAACATGGTCACCACCTGTTTTAACATGTCCACCACCTGTTTTAACATGTACGTGTTTTAACATGGTCAGCACCTGTTTTAACATGGACCTGTTTTAACATGGACCTGTTTTAACATGGACGTGTTTTAACATGGTCAGCACCTGTTTTAACATGGACCTTTTTTAACATGGTCACCACCTGTTTTAACATGTTCACCACCTGTTCTAACATGTACCTGTTTTAACATGGACGTGTTTTAACATGGTCAGCACCTGTTTTAACATGGACCTGTTTTAACATGGACGTGTTTTAACATGGTCACCACCTGTTTTAACATTTTCACCACCTGTTTTAACATGTACCTGTTTTAACATGGACGTGTTTTAACATGGTCACCACCTGTTTTAACATGTTCACCACCTGTTTTAACATGTACCTGTTTTAACACTGACGTGTTTTAACATGGTCACCACCTGTTTTAACATGGACCTGTTTTAACATGGACGTGTTTTAACATGGTCAGCACCTGTTTTAACATGGACCTTTTTTAACATGGTCACCACCTGTTTTAACATGTACCTGTTTTAACATGGACGTGTTTTAACATGGTCAACGCCTGTTTTAACATGGACCTTTTTTAACATGGTCAGCTCCTGTTTTAACATGGACCTTTTTTAACATGGTCAGCACCTGTTTTAACATGTTCACCACCTGTTTTAACATGGACCTGTTTTAACATGGACGTGTTTTAACATGGTCAACGCCTGTTTTAACATGGACCTGTTTTAACATGGTCATCACCTGTTTTAACATGGACACCACCTGTTTTAACATGGTCAGCTCCTGTTTTAACATGGTCACCACCTGTTTTAACATGGTCAGCACCTGTCTTATAATGGTCATCTCCTGTTTTAACATGGTCACCACCTGTTTTAACATTGTCACCACCTATTTTAAACATTTGCGACGAGCAAACCCGGATCCGGGATCCTATTTATAGCCTCAAGCTCATTACCATAACGCAACGTTAACTATTCATGAAAATCGCAAATGAAATGAAATAAATATGCTAGCTCTCAAGCTTAGCCTTTTGTTAACAACACTGTCATCTCAGATTTTCAAAATATGCTTTTCAACCATAGCAAAACAAGCATTTGTGTAAGAGTATTGATACCTAGCGTAGCATTTAGCGTAGCATTTAGCATAGCATTCAGCGTGCAACATTTTCACAAAAACCAGAAAAGCAAATAAAATAATTTACCTTTGAAGAACTTCAGATGTTTTCAAGTAGGAGACTCTGTTAGATAGCAAATGGTTTTTCCTGAAAGATTATTTGTTTAGGAGAAATTGCTCCGTTTGGTGCGTCACGTTTGGCTACCAAAAAAAACGAAAATTCAGTCATCAAAATGCCAAACTTTTTTCAAAATTAACTCCATAATATCGACTGAAACATGGCAAACGTTGTTTAGAATCAATCCTTAAGGTGTTTTTCGCATATCTCTTTGATGATATATAATTCGTGGAAGTGTGCTTTCTCTTCTGAATCCCAGGAGAAAATGCCTGCAGCTGAAGATTACGCACCAGTTTAGACAAAGGACACCGGGCGGACCCCTGGTAAATGTAGTCTCTTATGGCCAATCTTCCAATGATATGCCTACAAATACGTCACAATGCTGCAGACACCTTGGAGAAACGACAGAAAGGGCAGGCTCATTCCTGGCGCATTCACAGCCATATAAGGAGACAATGAAAAACAGCGCCTCAGAAATTTTGTTCACTTCCTGTTTAAAGTTTCATCTTGGTTTCCCCTGTAGTATCAGTTCTGGGGCACTCACAGACAATATCTTTGCAGATTTGGAAACGTTAGAGGGTTTTCTTTCCAAAGCTGTCAATTATATGCATAGTCAAGCATCTTTTCGTGACAAAATATTGCGCTTAAAACAGGAACGTTTTTTTAATCCAATAATGAAATAGCGCCCCCATAGATTCAACAGGTTAACATGGTCACCATCTGTTTTAACATGGTCATCACCTGTTTTAACATGGTCACCATCTGTTTTAACATGGTCACCACTTGTTTAACATGGTCACCACCTGTTATAATAACATGGACCTGTTTTAACATGGTCACCACTTGTTATAACATGGTCACCACCTGTTTTAACACGGTCACCACCTGTTTTAACATGGACCTGTTTTAACATGGTCACCACCTGTTTAAACATGGTCCGCTCCTGTTTAAACATGGTAGGCACCTGTATAACATGGTCACCACCTTTTTTAACATGGTCACCACCTGTTTCAACATGGTCAACACCTGTTTTAACATGGTCACCACCTGTTTTAACATGGTCACCACCTGATTTAACATGGTAGCCACCTGTTTTAACATGGACCTGTTTTAACATGGTCAACACCTGTTTAATTAACATGGTCACCACCTGTTTTAACATGGACCTGTTTTAACATGGTCAACACCTGTTTAACATGGTCACCACCTGTTTCAACATGGTCACAACCTGTTTTAACATGGACCTGTTTTAACATGGTCACCACCTGTTTTAACATGGTCACCACCTGTTTAAACATGGTCCTCTCCTGTTTAAACATGGTAGGCACCTGTATAACATGGTCACCACCTGTTTTAACATGGTCACCACCTGTTTTAACATGGTCACCGCCTGTTTTAACATGGTCAACGCCTTTTGAAAATTGTCAGCACCTGTTTTAACATGGTCACTGCCTGTTTAACATGGTCAGCATCTGTTTTAACATGGTCTATTATTCTATTTAGATCCCGTTGGAGATGGACAACCAAGGTTCTGTTCTGTTCTGTTATTCCCTATAGAACCTGTTGGAGATGGACAACCAGGGTTATGTTCTGTTCTGTTATTCTCTATAGAACCTGTTGGAGATGGACATCCAAGGTTATGTTCTGTTCTGTTATTCCCTATAGAACCTGTTGGAGATGGACAAGCAGGGTTATGTTCTGTTCTGTTATTCTCTATAGAACCTGTTGGAGATGGACAACCAGGGTTATGTTCTGTTCTGTTATTCCCTATAGAACCTGTTGGAGATGGACAAGCAGGGTTATGTTCTGTTCTGTTATTCCCTATAGAACCTGTTGGAGATGGACAACCAAGGTTCTGTTCTGTTCTGTTATTCCCTATAGAACCTGTTGGAGATGGACAACCAGGGTTATGTTCTGTTCTGTTATTCCGTATAGAACCTGTTGGAGATGGACAAACAGGGTTATGTTCTGTTCTGTTATTCTCTATAGAACCTGTTGGAGATGGACATCCAAGGTTATGTTCTGTTCGGTTATTCCGTATAGAACCTGTTGGAGATGGACAAACAGGGTTATGTTCTGTTCTGTTATTCCCTATAGAACCTGTTGGAGATGGACATCCAAGGTTATGTTCTGTTCTGTTATTCCCTATAGAACTTGTTGGAGATGGACAACCAAGGTTCTGTTCTGTTCTGTTATTCCCTATAGAACCTGTTGGAGATGGACAACCAGGGTTATGTTCTGTTCTGTTATTCCGTATAGAACCTGTTGGAGATGGACAACCAGGGTTATGTTCTGTTCTGTTATTCTCTATAGAACCTGTTGGAGATGGACATCCAAGGTTATGTTCTGTTCTGTTATTCCCTATAGAACCTGTTGGAGATGGACAACCAAGGTTATGTTCTGTTCTGTTATTCTCTATAGATCCCGTTGGAGCTGGACAAGCAGATTCTGTTGATTCCAAAACGACCAATCAAATTGAGGCTGGAGCCCCGTAGCAACACCTCTAGCAACACCACCACCACTCTGAACAGTCCAACGACATGAACCAAATGCAGGAGTACCCTACCCTGGAGAACTATCGATCGATCACACCATCTACCTATAACTCTTTCTACTAGTACCCTACCCTGAACACAAACAGCACCCTACCCTACCCTAAAGTACCCTACCCCAGAACACAAACAGCACCCTACCCTACCCTAAAGTACCCTACCCTAGAGTACCCTACCCTAGAGTAGCCTACCCTAACTACAGCACCCTACCCTATCCTAGAGCACCCTACCCTGGAGGACCCTACCTTCCCTAGAGCCCCCTACCTAGAATACCCTACCCTACCCTAGAGTACCATACCCTACCCTAAAGTACCTTACCATAGAGCCCCCTACCCTGTAGGAACCTACCCTCCCCTAGAACACCAAACCCTAGAACACCCTACCCTACCCTTGAGTACCCTACCCTAGAACACCCTACCCTAGAACACCCTACCCTAGAACACCCTACGCCACCTTGGAGAACCCTACCCTACCCTGGAGCACCCTACCCAAGAACACCCTCCCCTCCCCTGGAGTAACCTACCCTAAAGTAACCTAGCCTAGAGTACCCTACCCTAGAGTACCCTACCCTCTCTATCTTTTCATATATGAGTCTATCTATCTATCTATCTATCTATCTATCTATCTATCTATACTGAACAAAAATCTAAACGCAACATGGAACAATTTAAAAGATTTTTCTCTGCTACAGTTCACTTAAGGAAATGTAACAATTGAAATAAAATAATTTGGCCCTAATCTACAGATTTCACAAGACTGGGCCGGGGGTGCAGCCATGGCTGGGCCTGTGAGGGCATATGTCCACCCACTTGAGAGCCAAGCCGACCCACTGGACATAGGCTGGACATGTACTGGCTTAAGCAGGGGGACACGTCTGGCACTGCACGATTTGAGTCCCTGGCGGCGTAGTGTGTTACTGATGGTAGGCTTTGTTACTTTGGTCCCAGCTCTCTGCAGGCCATTCACTAGGTCCCCCCATGTGGTTCTGGGATTTTTGCTCACCGTTCTTGTGATCATTTTGACCCCACAGGGGTCTGGGCTCTTGCGTGGAGCCCCAGATCGAGGGAGATTATCAGTGGTCTTGTATGTCTTCCATTTCCTAATAATTGCTCCCACAGTTGATTTCTTCAAACCAAGCGAAGCGGATCCTGTGTTCTGCCTTTCACACAGGACAACGGAATGGATCCCAGCCGGCGACCCAAAAAAACGACTTCGTAAAAGAGGGAAACGAAGCGGTCTTCTGGTCAGACTCCGGAGACGTGCACATCGTGCACAACTCCCCAGTATACTTCTCGCCAATGTCCAGTCTCTTGACAACAAGGTTGATGAAATCCGAGCAAGGGTAGCATTCCAGAGGGACATCAGAGACTGTAACGTTCTTTGCATCACGGAAACATGGCTCACTGGAGAGACGCTATCGGAGTCGGTGCAGCCAGCTGGTTTCTCCACGCATCGCGCCGACAGAAACAAACATCTTTCTGGTAAGAAGAGGGGCGGGGGCATATGCCTTATGATTAACGAGACGTGGTGTGACCATAACAACATACAGGAACTCAAGTCCTTCTGTTCACCTGATTTAGAATTCCTCACAATCAAATGTCGACCGCATTATCTACCAAGGGAATTCTCTTCGATTATAATCACAGCCGTATATATCCCCCCCCAAGCAGACACATTGATGGCTCTGAACAAACTTTATTTGACTCTTTGCAAACGGGAATCCATACATCCTGAAGCTGCATTCATTGTAGCTGGGGATTTTAACAAGGCTAATCTGAAAACAAGACTCCCTAAATTGTATAAGCATATCGATTGCGCAACCAGGGCTGGCAAAACCTTGGATCACTGCTATTCTAACTTCCGCGACGCATATAAGGCCCTGCCCCGCCCTCCTTTCGGAAAAGCTGACCACGACTCCATTTTGTTGATCCCTGCCTACAGACAGAAACTAAAACAAGAAGCTCCCACGCTGAGGTCTGTTCAACGCTGGTCCGACCAATCTGATTCCACACTCCAAGACTGCTTCCATCACGTGGACTGGGATATGTTTCGTATTGCGTCAGACAACAACATTGACGAATACGCTGATTCGGTGTGCGAGTTCATTAGAACGTGCGTTGAAGATGTCATTCCCATAGCAACGATTAAAACATTCCCAAACCAGAAACCGTGGATTGATGGCAGCATTCGCGTGAAACTGAAAGCGGGAACCACTGCTTTTAATCAGGGCAAGGTGAATACAAACAGTGCAACTATTCCCTCCGCAAGTTCCCACATGCTTCAAGAGGGCCACCATTGTTCCTGTTCCCAAGAAAGCTAAGGTAACTGAGCTAAACGACTACCGCCCCGTAGCACTCACTTCCGTCATCATGAAGTGCTTTGAGAGACTTGTCAAGGACCATATCACCTCCACCCTACCTGACACCCTAGACCCACTCCAATTTGGTACTGGACTTCCTGACGGGCCGCCCCCAGGTGGTGAGGGTAGGCAACAACATCTCCACCCCGCTGATCCTCACCACTGGGGCCCCACAAGGGTGCGTTCTGAGCCCTCTCCTGTACTCCCTGTTCACCCACGACTGCGTGGCCACGCACGCCTCCAACTCAATCATCAAGTTTGCGGACGACACAACAGTGGTAGGCTTGATTACCAACAACGACGAGACGGCCTACAGGGAGGAGGTGAGGGCCCTCGGAGCGTGGTGTCAGGAAAATAACCTCACACTCAACGTCAACAAAACTAAGGAGATGATTGTGGACTTCAGGAAACAGCAGAGGGAACACCCCCTATCCACATCGATGGAACAGTAGTGGAGAGGGTAGCAAGTTTTAAGTTCCTCGGCATACACATCACAGACAAACTGAATTGGTCCACCCACACAGACAGCATCGTGAAGAAGGCGCAGCAGCGCCTCTTCAACCTCCGGAGACTGAAGAAATTCGGCTTGTCACCAAAAGCACTCACAAACTTCTACAGATGCACATTCGAGAGCATCCTGGCGGGCTATATCACCGCCTGGTACGGCAACTGCTCCGCCCACAACCGTAAGGCTCTCCAGAGGGTAGTGAGGTCTGCACAACGCATCACCGGGGGCAAACTACCTGCCCTCAAACAGTCACACTCCAAACTCCACTATGGCCAAGACCAAAGAGCTGTCAAACGACACCAGAAACAAAATTGTAGACCTGCACCAGGCTGGGAAGACTGAATCTGCAATAGGTAAATCAAATCAAATCAAATTTTATTTATCACATACACATGGTTAGCAGATGTTAATGCGAGTGTAGCGAAATGCTTGTGCTTCTAGTTCCGACAATGCAGTAATAACCAACAAGTAATCCAACTAACAATACCAAAACTACTGTCTCATACACACAAGTGTAGGGGGGTAAAGAATATGTACATAAAGATACATGAATAAGTGATGGTACAGAGCAGCATAGGCAGGATACAGTAGATGGTATCGAGTACAGTATATACATATGAGATGAGTATGTAAACAAAGTGGCATAGTTAAAGTGGCTAGTGATACATGTATTACATAAAGATGCAGTAGATGAAATAGAGTACAGTACATACATATACATATGAGATGAATAATGTAGGGTAAGTAACATTATATAAAGTAGCATTGCTTCAAGTGGCTAGTGATATATTTTCCATCAATTTCCATCAATTCCCATTATTAAAGTGGCTGGAGTTGAGTCAGTGTGTTGGCAGCAGCCACTCAATGTTAGTGTCTGATGGCCTTGAGATAGAAGCTTTTTTTCAGTCTCTCGGTCCCAGCTTTGATGCACCTGTACTGACCTCGCCTTCTGGATGATAGCGGGGTGAACAGGCAGTGGCTCGGGTGGTTGTTGTCCTTGATGATCTTTATGGCCTTCCTGTGACATCGGGTGGTGTAGGTGTCCTGGAGGGCAGGTAGTTTGCCCCCGGTGATGCAGCTGGTGCACGGTGTCTAAGGAAGTCTCAAGCTATTGCTTGCCTGAGGTAGAGTATCTCATGATAAGCTGTAGACCACACTACCTACTGAGATAGTTTTCATCTGTATTATTTATAGCTGTTTACACACCACCACAGTCAGAGGCTAAGAGCACTAAGACCGCATTGACTGAGATGGTCAGATGTGGCAGGGCTTGCAAACTATTACAGACTACAAAGAGAAGCACAGCCAAGAGCTGCCCAGTGACACAAGCCTACCAGACAAGCTAAATTACTTCTATGCTCTCTTCGAGGCAAGTAACACTGACACATGCATGAGAGCATCAGCTGTTTCCGGACGACTGTCCGCATCCGATGTGAATAAGACCTTTTTAAACAGGTCAACATTCACAAGACCGTAGGCCCAGACAGAATAAAAGTATGTGTACTCTGAGCATGCACTGACCAAATGGTAAGTGTCTTCACTGACATTTTCAACCTCTCCCTGTCCGAGTCTGTAACACCAACATGTTTCAAGCAGACCACCATAGGCCCTGTGCCCAAGAACACTAAGGCAACCTGCCTAAATGACTACCGACCCGTAGCTCTCACATCTGTAGCCATGAAGTGCTGTGAAAGGCTACTTCATGGCTCACATCAACACAATTATCCCAGAAACCCACTCCGACTTGCATACCGCCTCAACATATCCACAGATGATTGCAATCTCTATTGCACTCCACACTGCCCTTTCACACCTGGACAAAAGGAACACCTATATGAGAATGCTGTTCATTGACCTCAGCTCAGCATTCAACACCATAGTGACCTCAAAGCTCATCAATACGTTTGCTGGAACTAAACACTTCCCTAAGCAAATGGATCCTGGACTTCCTGACGGGCCTCCCCCAGGTTGTAAGGGTAGGTAACTACACACCCGCCACGCTGATCCTCAACACGGGGGCCACTCAGGGGTGCGTGCTCAGCCCCCTACTGTACTCCCTGTTCACTCATGACTGCACATCCATGCACGACTCCAACACCATCATTAAGTTTTCTGATGACACAACAGTGGTATGCCTGATCAACGACAATGACAAGACAGCCTATAGAGAGGAGGTCAGAGACCTGGCCATGTGGTCCCAGGAGAACAACCTCTCCCTCAACGTGATCTAGACAAAGGAGATGATTGTGGACTACAGGAAAAGGAGGACCGAGCACGCCCCCATTATCATCGATGGGGCTGTAGTGGAGCAGGTTGAGAGCTTCAAGTTCCTTGGTGTCCACATCACCAACAAACTAACATGATCCAAGCACACACACCAAGACAGTCGTGAAGAGTGCATGACAAAACCTATTCCCCTTAAGGAGACTGAAAAGATTTGGCATGTGTCCTCAGATGCTCAAAAGGTTTTACAGCTGCACCATCGAGAGCATCCTGACTGGTTGCATCACTGCCTGGTATGGCAACAGAGGGTAGTGAATACAGCCCAGTACATCTCAAATTAAATTAGATTTGATTTAGTGCAATGTCTCTGCAGCAGAGGTAACTCTGGGTCTTCCTTTCCTGTGGCAGTCCTCATGAGAGCCAGTTTCATCATAGCGCTTGATGGTTTTTGCGACTGCACTTGAAGAAACTTTGAAAGTTCTTGAAATGTTCCACATTGACTGACCTTCAAGTCTTAAAGTAATGATGGACTGGCATTTCGCTTTGCTTATTTGAGCTGTTCTTGCCAAATAGAGCTATCTTCTGTATACAACCCCTACCATGTCACAACACAACTGATTGGCTCCATTGCAGGAAATAAATTCCACAAATGAACTTTTAACAAGGCACACCTGTTCGTTTAAATGCATTCCAGGTGACTACCTCATGAAGCTGGTTGAGAGAATGCCAAGAGTGAGGAAAGCTGTCATCAAGGCAAGGAAGTGGCTACTTTGAAGAATCTCAAATATGCTTGGATTTGTTTAACATTTTTTTGGTTACTACATTATTCCATATGTGTAATTTCAGAGTTGTGATTTCTTCCCTATTATTCTACAATGTAGAAAATAGTAAAAATAAAGACAAACCCTTGAATGAGTAGGTGTGTCCAAACGTTTGACTGGTTCTGTATATATACAGTGTTAAATTAGGTGAAAAGGGAAGTTATCTAAGATCTAAGGTGTGAGCCTGCAATTCCAACTAATTCTAAGTTGAAATATTATCTTCAGATTTAAAAATATATATATATATATATATATATATATTTTTTTTCCTCCCTAAAATGTAAACACTTAACAGAGTTAAGCCCTTGGAAGGGAGGGTTAGTATTTGGTTCCAGGCCAGATTGAGAAATGTTTTCCGATTACTTGTTTGGTCGCTGCTATCTTCAACTGTTTGTTTTGTATCGGGATATGAAGGTAAACTTCGCTCTGTGTGAAGGAGGTGAACTTGGTGACCAGAGATTCTCCGCACTGTGCTCATGAACGCGGAAAGTACAAGAGAACTGGAAAGTGTGGAGAGTGGATCAGTAGTTTGGAATAGGACCAGGCGAGTTACCAGGCCTGTGTATTTACATCCATGAAGGCCTAACCTGACCAAAACTGGACAATGCTGTGATACAGCCTGGAATTGAACCAGGGTCTGTAGTGACGCCTCTAGCACTGAAACACAGTGCCACTCGGGAGCCTAGTTGAATGGAATTGTGAATATGTCTTGATAAATAACATCAATCAATCAATATATCAATACATAAAGACACGTCCTCTCAACTGGGTTTATTTTCAGTAAACGTAACATGTGTAAATATTTGTATGAACATAACAAGATTCAACAACTGAGACATAAACTGAACAAGTTCCACAGACATGTGACTAACATAAATGGAATAATGTGTCCTTGAACAAAGAGGGGGTCAAAATCAAAAGTAACAGTCAGTATCTGGTGTGGCCACCAGCTGCATTTAGTACTGCAGTGCATCTCCTCTTCATGGACTGCAACAGATTTGCCAGTTCTTGCTGTGAGATGTTACCCCATTCTTCCACTAAGGCACCGGCAAGTCCTGGACATTTCTGGGGGGTACCCTAGGTTATGTATCTCCAGGGTAGGGTGGGTACTCCATGGTAGGGTAGGATCCTCTAGGGTAGGGTCGTATATTCCAGGGTAGGGTAGAATACTCTAAGGTAGTATACTCTAGGGTAAGGTAGTATACTCTAGAGTAGAGTTGTAAACTCTAGGGTAGGGTAGGGTATTTCCAGTGTAGGGTAGGAAAATTTAGGGTAGGGTAAGGTCCTCCAGTGTAGGGTGGTATACTCCAGGGTAGAGTTGGGTGCTCCAGGGTAGGGTAGGAAACTCTAGGGTGGGGTCCTCCAGGGTAGGGTGGTATACTCCAGGTTAGAGTCGGGTGCTCCAGGGTAGGGTAGGAAACTCTAGGGTGGGGTCCTCCAGGGTAGTGTAAGGTCCTCCAGGGTAGGGTGGTATACTCCAGGGTAGGGTAGGGTCCTCCAGGGTGGGGTGAGAATCTGTAGGGTTGGGTAGGAAACTCTAGGGTAGTATACTCTAGGGTAGGTTACACTAGGGTAGGTAAAGGTGCTTCAGGGTACGGTTGGATACTCTAGGGTAGGGTGCTCTAGGGTAGAGTAGGGTGCTCTAGGGTAAGGTAGGGTGCACTAGGGTAGGATACTCTAGGGTAGGGTACTCTAGGGTAGGGTACTCTAGGGTAGGGTACTCTAGGGTAGGATAGGGTGTTCTAGGGTAGGGTAATGTAGGGTAGGGTGATCTAGGGTAGGATAGGGTGCTCTAGGGTAGGGTGTTCTAGGGTAGGGTAGGGGGCTCTAAGGTAAGGTGTTCTAGGGTAGGGAAGGGAACTCTAGGGTAGATTAGGGTACTCTAGGGTAGGGTGTTCTAGGGTAGAGTAGGGTACTGTAGGGTAGGGTGTTCTAGGGTAGAGTAGAGTACTGTAGGGTAGGGTGTTCTAGGGTAGAGTAGGGTACTGTAGGGTAGGGTGTTCTAGGGTAGAGTAGGGTACTGTAGGGTAGGGTGTTCTAGGGTAGAGTAGGGTACTGTAGGGTAGGGGAGGGTGTTCTAGGGTAGGGTAGGGTGTTCTAGGGTAGAGTAGGGTACTGTAGGGTAGGGTAGGGTGTTCTAGGGTAGAGTAGGGTACTGTAGGGTTGGGTGTTTTAGGGTAGAGTAGGGTACTGTAGGGTAGGGTTGGGTGTTCTAGGGTAGAGTAGGGTACTGTAGGGTAGGGTAGGGTGTTCTAGGGTAGAGTAGGGTACTGTAGGGTAGGGTAGGGTGTTCTAGGGTAGAGTAGGGTACTGTAGGGTAGGGTAGGGTGTTCTAGGGTAGAGTAGGGTACTGTAGGGTAGGGTGTTCTAGGGTAGAGTAGGGTACTGTAGGGTAGGGTAGGGTGTTCTAGGGTAGAGTAGGGTACTGTAGGGTAGGGTGGGTTACTGTAGGGTAGAGTAGGTTACTGTAGGGTAGGGTACTCTAGGGTAGAGTAGGGTACTGTAGGCTAGGGTAGGGTGTTCTAGGGTAGAGTAAGGTACTGTAGGGTAGGGTGTTCTAGGGTAGAGTAGGGTACTGTAGGGTAGGGTTGGGTGTTCTAGGGTAGAGTAGGGTATTGTAGGGTAGGGTAGGGTGTTCTAGGGTAGAGTAAGGTACTGTAGGGTAGGGTGTTCTAGGGTAGAGTAGGGTACTGTAGGGTAGGGTTGGGTGTTCTAGGGTAGAGTAGGGTACTGTAGGGTAGGGTAGGGTGTTCTAGGGTAGAGTAGGGTACTGTAGGGTAGGGTAGGGTGTTCTAGGGTAGAGTAGGGTACGGTAGGGTAGGGTGTTCTAGGGTAGAGTAGGGTACTGTAGGCTAGGGTAGGGTGTTCTAGGGTAGAGTAGGGTACTGTAGGGTAGGGTGGGTTACTGTAGGGTAGAGTAGGTTACTGTAGGGTAGGGTACTCTAGGGTAGAGTAGGGTACTGTAGGGTAGGGTAGGGTGTTCTAGGGTAGAGTAGGGTACGGTAGGGTAGGGTGTTCTAGGGTAGAGTAGGTTACTGTAGGGTAAGGTGTTCTAGGGTAGAGTAGGGTACTGTAGGGTAGGGTGTTCTAGGGTAGAGTAGGGTACTGTAGGCTAGGGTAGGGTGTTCTAGGGTAGAGTAGGGTACTGTAGGGTAGGGTGGGTTACTGTAGGGTAGAGTAGGTTACTGTAGGGTAGGGTACTCTAGGGTAGAGTAGGGTACTGTAGGCTAGGGTAGGGTGTTCTAGGGTAGAGTAGGGTACTGTAGGGTAGGGTAGGGTGTTCTAGGGTAGGGTACTGTAGGGTAGGGTAGGGTAGGGTAGGGTACTGTAGGGTAGGTTACTTCTGCATTTGGTAATGTTGTTAGTGGACTCCTCAGAAAGGCAGCAGTGGTGTTGCTGGGGGTGTTGCTACGGGACTCCAGCCTCAGTTTGATTGGTCGTTTGGGCATCAGCAAACCCTGCTTGTCCATCTCCAATGGGATCTATAGAGAATAAAATAACAGAACATAACCCTGGTTGTCCATCTCCAACAGGTTCTATAGGGAATAACAGAACAGAACATAACCTTGGTTGTCCATCTCCAACAGGTTCTATAGGGAATAACAGAACAGAACATAACCTTGGATGTCCATCTCCAACAGGTTCTATAGGGAATAACAGAACAGAACATAACCTTGGTTGTCCATCTCCAACAGGTTCTATAGGGAATAACAGAACAGAACATAACCTTGGATGTCCATCTCCAACAGGTTCTATAGGGAAGAACAGAACAGAACATAACCTTGGATGTCCATCTCCAACAGGTTCTATAGGGAATAACAGAACAGAACATAACCTTGGATGTCCATCTCCAACAGGTTCTATAGGGAATAACAGAACAGAACATAACCTTGGTTGTCCATCTCCAACAGGTTCTATAGGGAATAACAGAACAGAACATAACCTTGGATGTCCATCTCCAACAGGTTCTATAGGGAATAACAGAACAGAACATAACCTTGGTTGTCCATCTCCAACAGGTTCTTTAGGGAATAACAGAACAGAACATAACCTTGATTGTCCATCTCCAGAGGGATCTATAGAGAATAACATGACATGACATAGCACATATCTATGTATGTCGAGGACTGCAGATGTAAAAGAGCTGTTGGCTAAATCTGGTGCAACGCATCACTTCCCACTTCTGACACTTTTGTTATATATAGTATACCTCTCTGCTTTGTGTTACAGCCTGAAATCAACATGTATTGAGATTTACTGCATTGGCTATTGTATAGGACAGGAGGCCAGAGTAAGGCCACGAGAGCATAGGACAGCTGGATTGTCTATTGTATAGGACAGGAGGCCAGAGTAAGGCCATGAGAGCATAGGACAACTGGATTGTCTATTGTATAGGACAGGAGGCCAGAGTAAGGCCATGAGAGCATAGGACAACTGGATTGTCTATTGTATAGGACAGGAGGCCAGAGTAAGGCCATGAGAGCATAGGACAGCTGGATTGGCTATTGTATAGGACAGGAGGCCAGAGTAAGGCCATGAGAGCATAGGACAACTGGATTGGCTATTGTATAGGACAGGAGGCCAGAGTAAGGCCATGAGAGCATAGGACAACTGGATTGGCTATTGTATAGGACAGGAGGCCAGAGTAAGGCCATGAGAGCATAGGACAGCTGGACATATCAAGGTCAGAGGGACATACAAAGGAGGGGGTCAGCCAAATGACCAACGGATGGACTATAGACATAGGGCATATATTTTTAGGACATGAAGAGAAGAGACACATAGTCTACTAGTCCTGATAAGGGCAAGCTAAACATAAGGGGCCCATAGGATAAGATGGGCATGTATTATTTTTGGGACATGAAGAGGTCCTGTCACCATTATAACTTGACTGAAAGCAGATATGGGCGTTATTGGGCGTGAACAAGCAGGAAGCACATATTGAAAGATAATGGTGGCAGATGGACTGAGGGAAATAACTTAATTTGCATGTGGGATGGACTCATATGTTCTATGTGTATAAATCAGAGCCAGTTCTCTGGAAAAGTGTGTGTTCCGCGGACCATCTAGGCTTCTGATATGTTTGTATTAAAAGCCTATATTGAATTCACAAGTTCTTGTAAGTGTTATATTTTGTAACGATCCTCCACGACACCTATTGTTCACATAATACATTTTTTGCACTATTGGTTAGAGCCTGTAAGTAACCATTTCACCTTTGAAAGGTCTACTACACCTGTTGTATTCATTATTTCACTGTAAGGTCTCCTACACCTGTTGTATTCGGCATTTCACTGTAAGGGCTACTACACCTGTTGTATTCATTATTTCACTGTAAGGTCTACTACACCTGTTGTATTCAGCATTTTACTTTAAGGTCTACTACACCTGTTGTATTCAGCATTTCACTGTGAGGTGTACTACACCTGTTGTATTCAGCATTTCACTGTAAGGTCTACTACACCTGTTGTATTCAGCATTTCACTGTGAGGTCTACGACACCTGTTGTAGTCATACTACACCTGTTGTATTCAGTATTTCACTGTGAGGTCTACTACACCTGTTGTATTCAGCATTTCACTGTGAGGTGTACTACACCTGTTGTATTCAGCATTTCACTGTAAGGTCTACTACACCTGTTGTATTCAGCATTTCACTGTAAGGTCTACTACACCTGTTGTATTCAGCATTTCACTGTGAGGTCTACTACACCTGTTGTATTCAGCATTTCACTGTGAGGTCTACGACACCTGTTGTAGTCAGCATTTCACTGTGAGGTCTACTACACCTGTTGTATTCAGTATTTCACTGTGAGGTCTACTACACCTGTTGTATTCAGCATTTCACTGTAAGGTCTACTACACCTGTTGTATTCAGCATTTCACTATAAGGTCTACTACACCTGTTGTATTCAGCATTTCACTGTGAGGTCTACTACACCTGTTGTATTCAGCATTTCACTGTGAGGTCTACTACACCTGTTGTATTCAGCATTTCACTGTGAGGTCTACTACACCTGTTGTATTCAGCATTTCACTGTAAGGTCTACTACACCTGTTGTATTCAGTATTTCACTGTAAGGTCTACTACACCTGTTGTATTCAGCATTTCACTGTAAGGTCTACTACACCTGTTGTAGTCAGCATTTCACTGTAAGGTCTACTACACCTGTTGTATTCGGCGCACGTGACAAATAAACTTTGATTTGATTTTATATTGTCCCTGTTCAAATAAACATATTAAATGAAATAACACTGGATGTCTCCAACTATCAGACGATTTGTGAATACAGGTCCCTTGACTCAACTTGCATTATGGGTAATGTCCATTGAAAGTGTGTTTTAGTCCAGGACTAGGTTTAATATTGTATCCATGATTTCCAACTTGCTGGTTCGAAACTGCTGGCTCAGCTGTATGTGTGTCTGTGGGCGTGTGTGTGTGTGTGTGTGTGTGTTCTGTGTTGTGTGGGTGTGTGTTGTGTGTGTGTTGGGGTGGTCTTTGGACTTCCTGTCAGGTCAGCTACAATCTCATCTGATAACTCCTGTTACATAACCCCCCCCAGCCCAGATCTAGGACCAGATTCCCCTGCCCCAGTCCTAACCTGAACCATTAGATACTAACCTAACCACTGATCTAAGACCAGATCCCATAGCCCCCATTCCTAACCTGAACCATTAGATACTAACCTAACCACTGATCTAGGACCAGATTCCCTTGACCCAGGCCTAACTTGACCCTTTAGATACTAACCTATCCACTGATCCAGGGCCAGATTCCCCAGAAGACAACAACTACTTAACACACAACTACTGACTACAACCACACAACTACTGACTACAACCACACAACTACTGACTGCACAACCACTGGCAACAACTACTGACCACACCTACTGACCACAGCTAATGACCACAACTACTGACTACAACCACACAACTACTGACTGCACATCCACTGGCAACAACTACTGACCACAACTACTGACTACAACCACACAACTACTGACCACACAACAACTGACCACGGCTACTGACCACACCTGCTGACCACAGCTAATGACCACAACTACTGACTGCAACCACATAACTACTGACCACACAACCACAGACCATAACAACTGACCACAGCGACTGACCACAACCACACAATTACCGACCACAACTCCAGACCACACAACTACTGACCACACAACTACTGACCACACAACTACCGACCACACAACTACTGACCACACAACTACTGACCACACAACTACCGACCACACAACTACCGACCGCACAACTACTGACCACACAACTACCGACCACACAACTACTGACCACACAACTACTGACCACACAACTATTGACCACACAACTACTGACCACACAACTACTGACCACACAACTACTGACCACACAACTACTGAACACAACTACTGGCCACACAACTACTGACCACATAACTACTGACCACACAACCACAGACCACAACTACTGACCACACAACTACTGACCACACAACTACTGACCACACAACTACTGACCACCAACTACCAACCACACAACTACTGACCATAACTACTGACCACACAACTACTGGCCACAACTACTGACCACAACTACTGTCCACACAGCTACTGACCACACAACTACTGACCACACAACTACTGACCACACAACTACTGAGCACAACTACTGACCACACCTACTAACCACAACCACACAACTACTGACCACAACACTGACCACACAACTACTGACCACACAACTACTGACCACAACCACACAACTACTGACCACACAACTATTGACCACAACTACTGACCACAATTACTGACCACAACCACACAACTACTGACCAAAATTACTGACCACAACCATACAACTACTGACCAAAATTACTGACCACAACCACACAACTACTGACCTCAACTACTGACCACAATTACTGACCACAACCACACAACTACTGACCACAACTACTGACCACACAACCACAACTACTGACCACAACTACTGACCACAACTACACAACTACTGACCACAACTACTGACCAAACAACCACAACTACTGACCACAACAACTGACCACACAACCACAACTACTGACCACAACTACACAACTACTGACCACAACTACTGACCACACAACCACAACTACTGACCACAACTACTGACCACACAACCACAACTACTGACCACAACTACACAACTACTGACCAAAACTACTGACCACACAACCACAACTACTGACCACACAACCACAACTACTGACCACACAACAACAACTACTGACCACAACTACTGACCACACAACCACAGCTACTTACCACAACTACACAATTATTGACCACAACTACTGACCACAACAAAAAAAATACTGACCACAACTACTGACCATACAACTACAACTACTGACCACAACTACACAATTACTGACCACAACTACTGACCACACAACTTCTTACCACACAACCACTGACCACACAACTATTGACCCCACAACTCTTAACCACAACTACTGACCACAACTAGTGACCACACATCTACTGACCACAACTACTGACCACACATCTACTGACCACAACTACTGACCACAAAACTACCGGCCACAACTACTGACAGCACATCTACTGACCACAACTACTGACCACACAACTACCGGCCACAACTACTGGTCACAACTACTGACCACAACTACTGGCCACACAACTACTGGCACAATTACTGGCCACAACTACTGACCACAACTACTGACCACAACTACACAACTACTGACCACAACTACACAACTACTGGCCACAACTACTGACCACAACTACACAACTACGGGCCACAACTACTGACCACACAACTACTGGCCACACAACTACTGATCACAACTACACAACTACTGGCCACAACTACTGACCACAACTACACAACTACTGACCACAACTACTGACTCCAAACATACAGCCTTAAAAAACATCAAAGCGTCTGTTAAGTGGAGTATTATATTATATATATACATATTGCATTATATTATACTATATTATATATATATTATATTATACTATATTATATATATATTATATTATATTATATATGGTGCCTTCAGAAAGT
The DNA here is from genome assembly GCF_045791955.1 of Oncorhynchus clarkii lewisi. Lineage (NCBI taxonomy): Eukaryota > Metazoa > Chordata > Actinopteri > Salmoniformes > Salmonidae > Oncorhynchus > Oncorhynchus clarkii. The sequence goes on from NC_092163.1 coordinate 4,785,058, forward strand.
ATTCACACCATTTGACTTTTTCCACATTTTGTTACTGTTAATGAAAATGTATTGAGATTTAGTGTCATTGACCTTCACACAAAGTGAAGTGTGTCAAACGTGGAATTATGTTTTTTTGTTTTTTTGGAGACTTTTACAAAATAATTTAAAAAAATTAAAAGCTGAAATGTCTCGAGTCAATAAGTATTCAATCCCACAACTACTGACCACACAACTACTGAGCACAACTACTGACCACACCTACTAACCACAACCACACAACTACTGACCACAACACTGACCACACAACTACTGACCACACAACTACTGACCACAACCACACAACTACTGACCACACAACTATTGACCACAACTACTGACCACAATTACTGACCACAACCACACAACTACTGACCAAAATTACTGACCACAACCATACAACTACTGACCAAAATTACTGACCACAACCACACAACTACTGACCTCAACTACTGACCACAATTACTGACCACAACCACACAACTACTGACCACAACTACTGACCACACAACCACAACTACTGACCACAACTACTGACCACAACTACACAACTACTGACCACAACTACTGACCAAACAACCACAACTACTGACCACAACAACTGACCACACAACCACAACTACTGACCACAACTACACAACTACTGACCACAACTACTGACCACACAACCACAACTACTGACCACAACTACTGACCACACAACCACAACTACTGACCACAACTACACAACTACTGACCAAAACTACTGACCACACAACCACAACTACTGACCACACAACCACAACTACTGACCACACAACAACAACTACTGACCACAACTACTGACCACACAACCACAGCTACTTACCACAACTACACAATTATTGACCACAACTACTGACCACAACAAAAAAAATACTGACCACAACTACTGACCATACAACTACAACTACTGACCACAACTACACAATTACTGACCACAACTACTGACCACACAACTTCTTACCACACAACCACTGACCACACAACTATTGACCCCACAACTCTTAACCACAACTACTGACCACAACTAGTGACCACACATCTACTGACCACAACTACTGACCACACATCTACTGACCACAACTACTGACCACAAAACTACCGGCCACAACTACTGACAGCACATCTACTGACCACAACTACTGACCACACAACTACCGGCCACAACTACTGGTCACAACTACTGACCACAACTACTGGCCACACAACTACTGGCACAATTACTGGCCACAACTACTGACCACAACTACTGACCACAACTACACAACTACTGACCACAACTACACAACTACTGGCCACAACTACTGACCACAACTACACAACTACGGGCCACAACTACTGACCACACAACTACTGGCCACACAACTACTGATCACAACTACACAACTACTGGCCACAACTACTGACCACAACTACACAACTACTGACCACAACTACTGACTCCAAACATACAGCCTTAAAAAACATCAAAGCGTCTGTTAAGTGGAGTATTATATTATATATATACATATTGCATTATATTATACTATATTATATATATATTATATTATACTATATTATATATATATTATATTATATTATATATGGTGCCTTCAGAAAGTATTCACACCATTTGACTTTTTCCACATTTTGTTACTGTTAATGAAAATGTATTGAGATTTAGTGTCATTGACCTTCACACAAAGTGAAGTGTGTCAAACGTGGAATTATGTTTTTTTGTTTTTTTGGAGACTTTTACAAAATAATTTTAAAAAATTAAAAGCTGAAATGTCTCGAGTCAATAAGTATTCAATCCCTTTGTTATGGCAAGCCTAAATAAGTTCAGGAGTAAAGATTTTGCTTAACAAGTCACATAATAAGTTGCGTGGACTCATTCTGTGCGCAATAATCGTGTTTAGCATGATTGTTGAATGACAACCCCCATCTCTGTAGTCCACGCATACAATTATCTCTAAGGTCTCTCAGTCGAGCAGTGAATTTCAAACACAGATTCAACCACAAAGACAGAGGTTTTCTAAAGCAAATAAGGGAACTTATGTAAATGAGATAGTTTTGAACACATAATGTGGAATGAATCAAGTGAATACTGTATGTATATGTGTGTGTTTGTATTACAATCAAGACTCAGAGGTGTAAGGTGAACAGTTAGGGTTCAGAGAGAGAGAGGTAGGGAGGGAGGGAGGGAAGGGGGAGGGAGGGAGGGAGGGAGGTGAGCAGATGGAGAGAGAGAGAGAGAGAGAAGGGAGAGAGAGAGGGAGGGAGGGAGGGAGAGAGAGAGAGAGGTGAGCAGAGAGAGAGAGAGAGAGAGAGAGAGAGAGAGAGAGAGAGAGAGAGAGAGAGAGGTGAGCAGAGAGAGAGAGAGAGAGAGAGAGAGAGAGAGGAGAGAGAGAGAGAGAGAGGGAGGGAGGGAGGGAGGGAGGGAGGGAGGGAGGGAGGGAGGTGAGCAGATGGAGAGAGAGAGAGAGAGAGAGAGAGAGAGAGAGAGAGAGAAGGGAGAGAGAGAGGGAGGGAGGGAGGGAGAGAGGTGAGCAGAGGGAGAGAGAGAGAGAGAGAGAGAGAGAGAGAGAGAGAAGGGAGATTGTGTGAGCAGGGAGAGCTGATGGTGAATGATCTACAGAGAGATGAGATAACTTTGATTGCTAGAAATCGATGTAGCCAAAGCCTCCTATCATAAACATCACAATTATCCAATCCACAAGCTAGAATTTTTTTCCCTGTGTATTTGTCTGCTCGTAGAGAGCCACTAAAAAGTCTGGCGTTCATAGCGAATGCAGATAACACCCGCTAAAGTAGATGGGGGCGTGCTCACAAAACCTGCACGATGGCTTTGTAGACTTTGAACGAACAACACACAGCGATCTCAGAACTTCTGCAAGTTAAGGTCAAAGGTCATTACTGTATACTCATGTTTAGCTTTTCAGGTTAATAGATGTTCTAACATAATGTGATTTCTGTCAAATTAAATACACATTTTATTAGTCACATGCGCCGAATACAACAGGTAGACCTTATATTGAAATGCTTACTTATAAGCCCGTAACCAACAATGCAGTTTAAAATGAAACAAAATAGAGAAGTATATATATATGTTTTAATACGAACTAAAGTAACAAGTATTTAACGAGCAGCAGTAAAATAACAATAGCGAGACTATATACAGGGGGTATCGGTATAGTGACTATATACAGGGGGTACCGGTATAGAGACTATATACAGGGGGTACCGGTATAGTGACTATATACAGGGGGTATCGGTATAGAGACTATATACAGGGGGTACCGGTATAGAGACTATATACAGGGGGTACCGGTATAGAGTCAATGTGCAGGGGGTACCGGTATAGAGACTATATACAGGGGGTACCGGTATAGAGTCAATGTGCAGGGGGTACCGGTATAGAGACTATATACAGGGGGTACCGGTATAGAGACTATATACAGGGGCGCACCGGTATAGAGTCAATGTGCAGGGGGTACCGGTATAGAGACTATATACAGGGGGTACCGGTATAGAGTCTATATACAGGGGCGCACCGGTATAGAGTCAATGTGCAGGGGGTACCGGTACAGAGTCAATGTGCAGGGGGTACCGGTACAGAGTCAATGTGCAGGGGGTACCGGTATAGAGTCATTGTGCAGGGGGTACAGGTATAGAGTCAATGTGCAGGGGGTACCGGTACAGAGTCAGTGTGCAGGGGGTACCGGTACAGACTCAGTGTGCAGGGGGTACCGGTACAGAGTCAATGTGCAAGGGGTACCGGTATAGAGTCAATGTGCAGGGGGTACCGGTACAGAGTCAGTGTGCAGGGGGTACCGGTACAGACTCAGTGTGCAGGGGGTACTGGTACAGAGTCAATGTGCAAGGGGTACCGGTATAGAGTCAATGTGCAGGGGGTACCGGTATAGAGTCAGTGTGCAGGGGGTACCGGTATAGAGTCAATGTGCAAGGGGTACCGTTATAGAGTCAATGTGCAAGGGGTACCGGTATAGAGTCAATGTGCAGGGGGTACCGGTACAGAGTCAGTGTGCAGAGGCGCACCGGTATAGAGTAAATGTGCAGGGGGTACCGGTACAGAGTCAGTGTGCAGGGGGTACCGGTATAGAGTCAATGTACAGGGGCGCACCGGTATAGAGTCAATATGCAGGGGGTACCGGTACAGAGTCAGTGTGCAGGGGGTACCGGTATAGAGTCAATGTGCAGGGGGTACCGGTATAGAGTCAGTGTGCAGGGGGTACCGGTACAGAGTCAATGTGCAGGGGGTACCGGTATAGAGTCAATGTGCAGGGGGTACCGGTACAGAGTCAGTGTGCAGGGGGTACCGGTACAGACTCAGTGTGCAGGGGGTACCGGTACAGAGTCAATGTGCAGGGGGTACCGGTATAGAGTCAATGTGCAGGGGGTACCGGTACAGAGTCAGTGTGCAGGGGGTACCGGTACAGACTCAGTGTGCAGGGGGTACCGGTACAGGGTCAATGTGCGGGGGGCACCGGTACAGAGTCAATGTGCAGGGGGTACCGGTACAGAGTCAGTGTGCAGGGGGTACCGGTACAGGGTCAATGTGCGGGGGGCACCGGTACAGAGTCAATGTGCAGGGGGTACCGGTACATAGTCAGTGTGCAGGGGGTACCGGTACAGAGTCAGTTTGCAGGGGGTACCGGTACAGGGTCAGTTTGCAGGGGGTACCGGTACAGAGTCAGTGTGCAGGGGGTACCGGTATAGAGTCAATGTGCAGGGGGTACCGGTATAGAGTCAGTGTGCAGGGGGTACCGGTACAGAGTCAATGTGCAGGGGGTACCGGTATAGAGTCAATGTGCAGGGGGTACCGGTACAGAGTCAGTGTGCAGGGGGTACCGGTACAGACTCATTGTGCAGGGGGTACCGGTACAGAGTCAATGTGCAGGGGGTACCGGTATAGAGTCAATGTGCAGGGGGTACCGGTACAGAGTCAGTGTGCAGGGGGTACCGGTACAGACTCAGTGTGCAGGGGGTACCGGTACAGGGTCAATGTGCGGGGGGCACCGGTACAGAGTCAATGTGCAGGGGGTACCAGTACAGAGTCAGTGTGCAGGGGGTACCGGTACAGGGTCAATGTGCGGGGGGCACCGGTACAGAGTCAATGTGCAGGGGGTACCGGTACATAGTCAGTGTGCAGGGGGTACCGGTACAGAGTCAGTTTGCAGGGGGTACCGGTACAGGGTCAATGTGCAGGGGGCACCGGTACAGAGTCAATGTGCAGGGGGTACCGGTACAGAATCAATGTGCAGGGGGTACCGGTACAGAGTCAATATGCAGGGGGTACCGGTACAGAGTCAATGTGAGGGGGCACCGGTTAGACGAAGTAGTTGAGGTAAGAACCAGTCTGAGGTTGTGTGTTTCTTCATCTGGCTCTTTCCGACAGGATCAGAATAAGACACAGAACTCTACAGATCTAT